>NW_015557077.1:472005-485900 GCF_001515605.1 Sinocyclocheilus anshuiensis
GGATTTTTATTTTTATAGTCAACAATCTGCCTTTTCCACACACACACACACACACACATATATATATATACAGTCATTTTATCATTTATGTGTGTGTGTGTGTGTGTGTTGTTATTGTTAACTAAAACTATTAAAAATATTTTTTGTTTTAATTGCAATTAACTGAAATTACTTTTACTGAAATAAAAGATAAAATAATATATACAATTATTTAAATAAATGAGTATTAAATTAATAATTTTATATAATAATTAAATTATTTGTTAAATTACGTAATTATAAATTAAGTTATTAATTTATAAATAATAATGATGAAATTATTTGTAATTAATTGTAATTAATTTATTTAAAAATGTTATATATATATATATATATGATTTAAACTATTAAAAGCTAATAAAACTATTTTCATTAATTGAAATTGACTGTAACTAGATTAAATAAAATAAAATAATATATTTATATACAATTATTTTAAGATTAAATAGTTAGTTTATAATTTATATTTAAATTAAAATGTGTAATTATTTATAATTAAATGAAATTATTTAGAAATATTTGAATGAATGTATGAATGAATAGATTCAAAACTTAAACTTGCTAAACTAAAACTGATATAAAACGAAATTAAAGTGAAAAAGAGACTTTAAAAAATGACAAAAATGAATAGAACTTACAAAAGCGCATAACAAAATTACAAAAATTTTAACTAAAATTAAAATGAAAACTGAAAATTAAAAATAAAAGCTAATTCAAAATATGAATAAATACTATACTAATATATAAATAATGCTAAAGTAATACTTATATATAGCAAAGACATTCACAAATTTGTAAGTGTGACTAAAGTGTGACTAAAGTGGGGTCGTTGTGTTTGTTGTAACACTATAAATTTGTTGTCTATATCTCAGGGTTTGCCTTCATAAGTGCTGAGAGGTACGACTTCTCGCTCGTTTCAGAAACAGGTGTTGTCATTGCATGCTACGTGCTACAACACCTCCTGACATGAAGATATCAGACGCTGGTTTCACGGTGCAGAACGTCCAGAGGCCGGCGCAGGTCTTCATTAAAGGTCTGCGTGCTTCTCTACGAGCACACACTGCGTGCTTCTCGTCTCCTACAGTCACTTACACTGTAGGTCACATTCATCTCAATACGGCAAACTGTGTGAGCTGAGTGGGAAAACATGGGATAAATCCGCTCTATCCGGTGGGATGTACGTACGCATGGGCTGACTTCTGCTGGCGTGCTGCGGCCCTTACTGAAGCTGGAGATGATGGACAGACAAACCCAGAGACAGACAAGCAGATCAACTGACAGACGACTGGACGATGAGTAAACCGAGAGCTGCACATGAGCGCGGCAAACACACAAGCAGAGAGACACAGAGATATATGAGCTGAAGAAGACCCGGCAAAACGACACAGAGAGAGAATGATACGCTTATTACAGGCAACCCATCAAACCATACAGAGAGAGAGAGAGAGAGAGAGATACACAGACAGACACACAGATACCGATACAGATACAGATATACATACAGATATAGATATAGATATAGATATAGATACAGACAGACAGACAGACAGACATAGATAGATAGATAGATAGACAGACAGACAGACAGACAGATAGATAGATAGATAGAAAGACAGACAGACAGACAGACAGACAGACAGATACAGACAGACAGATAGATAGATAGATAGATAGATAGATAGATAGATAGATAGATAAGATAAGATAAGATAAGATAGATAGATAGATAGATAGATAGATAGATAGATAGATAGATAGATAGATAGATAAATAGATTTAACCCATGTTCTTTTGAGAGAGAAAAAAATCATTGTATTGTCCAAATTCATGTAAGAATTTTTTTTTTTTAATCACATTTTTTATTCTTTGACAACATTCCCTTTAATGAATCTTTCTGGTGCTGGTTTATGACATCCATACCATGAGTTCATTCCGCATGGCAAAGCTGCAGTCAGATCATTAACTTACTTGCTAATTGAAGTTGACAAGCCAACAAACACCCTGCAAAGCTTTACATCAGAACAAATAGGGCACATTTCAGAGGTCAGAGGTCAGAGGTCAGAGGTCAGTACACTGAGAGAGAGAGAGAGAGAGCTGTAAGAGACAGGAACGCTGCAGAAGAAGACGAGAGCGATACTCACTCGACGTATTTGGCCCACTGCGCAGGTTCAGACATGGCCATGAAGCAGCAGTTGGTCAAAATAGTGCACATAATGAAAAGACTGAATAAAGTAGCACCGGTTAAGGAAAACAGTGAAAAAAACAAGAACATTATTGTTTTTTTCCTATAGAAAAATAATGAAATCTCTTTAATATTTATTTTTTCCTAGCCCATAATGGGATCAAATGGAGAGCAAATGAAGACTTTTGCTTCTCAGATGTTTCTCCTGAATAAATTATTTCCGTAATAATTAATAATGTCTCAAACTGTGCTCAGACCTGTTAAAGTCTTTAAATCAGAAATCTCAACTCAAACATTTCTCATCAAATAATCACAGCTGCTCCACATTCATAGTTCTATATTCTTACTGTATGACTAATGATTAACTTGTGTTTGTTTTTACTGCTAAAAATGTTTCTGTTTTGGAAGAAACAAGCTTCGATGTTATGTATTTATTATAGTTTTTTTAAATATATATATATATATATATTTGTAATATATTTTAATGATAATAATTAACTAGATTATTATTATTATTATTAATAAACAAATATTTATTTGGAATATTTACAAGTAATATTTAGAAATTGATTATAATATTTAGAATTACATTTTTATTAATATTTAGAATTTGTTTCTATTTTAAATAGATTTTCTGTTTTTTTTGTTTTGATTTTAATTTTTGTTAGTTTTATTAATTTTGATGTTTTTATTTTTATTTTTTTATTTTTGATGTTTCTGTATCTCTCTCTTTATTTATATATATATATATATATATACATACATACATACATGCATTTAATATTTAATAAAATAACAAAACTGTAATTTTGCTGTATTTTTATATTTTTTTTTTGTCATTTTTTTTTAAATGTGTATAAATAAAATGAATGCTAATTTTATCTATCTTATCTATCTATCTTATCTATCTATCTATATATATAATTTTATTTAATTTTAATACAATTATTTTATTTTTATTTCAGCTACAACATTTCTCGTTTTCATTTAGTTTAACTTGATGTGCTAAAATAACTCAAAATATAACTCGAAATATAGAAGATATTAATATGAGAGGACTGTGATGGGAATTATTTTGTCATTTAAACTCTATAAGTGATTATTTAATGAACAGTTCATTACATGTAAAGTGTAAGAGATCATAGAGATTTCAAACTTTCTCCATCTTATGCATACTGTACATCAGGATGATGGATGTTTTCACGACAGGGCTTGATTACAGGTTTTTAATGAAGGACTAAAAGCTCGTATCAGTAAATGACAGCCGCTTTTTCTTCCACATGACGCTGAAAATTACAGTTCTGTGATCAGATCGTGGGACTGGAAATACAGTGCTTTAATGAAGAACACCTACCATGTTTTATTTTGGTCTTCGTACACTTTAAGAAGCGCTTTAAGGCATCCGTGTATGAATGTAATTCACACTAATTATGCCCACAACCTCCAAACATCAAGCGCTTTACAGCATCTCGCCGTTTAATGAACTTTTACCTGTGAACGGCCTTTGGATGCTTTCTCTTTTTATTTCTGATGCTGACGGATTGATAGACAGAGCGTGGACAATTTCCACTCGATGGCTTTTAAATGGACAGTAATGAGTGCAATTATGGTTAAAAGGTTAAAGATTCGTTCTTTAGTCCTATAAATGTATTATTCCCTTGTGCCTCTGCTTTTGGCGTTTCCAGAGCGAGTCGTGATGGCGAACAAAGACGTCCTGAACGGAAAAAGAACATCTCAAAAGCTACCGAAGAATATAGCCCAGATCTGACATGTGAATGATACGTTTGGGAATTTTATGATGAATACTAAATATCCAATAGAATCTGACATTTGCAGTTAAGTGGACAATTAGTGGAAATTATTTCCAGCATTTACAAGTTGCAGTTAAATTCGCAATTATGGTCTGGATAATTTTTATGTATATTAATGTAATAAAATATTTAAATTTTTAATCTATAATTTCTATACTTTAATCTACATTAAGTCTATGTTATTTTATACAGATTTATTTTTTTTTTAATTAATTAATTTATTTATTTTCATTCCCAGCCACAATCATGAGAAGCGGTGAGCAAAGACATTTCTTCGCTCGTTTTGTTTGGTTTTTATTTCTGTATTGTTGTGCTGGGTAGCTCCGCCCACAGTGAAATCTCATTGGTTCAAAATCCTGATGCTGTTTATTCAACATCAAACATGTTCTGATTGGCTGAGACTGGCGCCTTCAGTGTGAACAGACACATTTCTTGTCATTGGAAACTTTCCATCTTCCGAACGCACTGTTTGTGACAATCAAATGCCTGCGATACACAACAACAGCTCTGGGGAAATCCTCCGGAGTCTCCGTGTCATCCGAGGACATGTTTATGGCTGTTTCTTTCTCAGAGAGGCCGCTTTTGATCGCCGCCTGATTCTCAGATTTTAGTAATGAGCTCAATCACTTGAGCGGTCTCTCTCGCCGAAGGCGTCGCATGAATGCGCTCTTGTGCCGCTGCTTAATCAAACATGTTTCCTGGCTCCGGCTCTCGCGGGAAATCTGCTATTAGCTCGGATGTGTGCCGTCTGTGTGGGCGCCTGAACCGATCGAATGCATCGCACAAACACTTATGAGTCGTCACAGGTGGCCCTTAGCACACTTCTGCTAGCGTCTGAGTGAGGGCCACGAGAGAGCGGAAAAGTTTAGAGAAAAATAATAATAATAATAATAATAATAAAATACAATTAAACTAACTAAGTAACAATATTAATTAAATTAATAGTAAAAAATAGAAATAAATACATAATGAAAATGGACTTAAAAACTCAAATAAATAATGAAAAATAGAATAATCAATAAATAATAAAAATTGATTTAAAATAAATAAATAAAACATTGATTTAAAATGAATGAATAAATAAGTAAATAAATATATAAATAGATTAATATAAATAAAAAAATTATAATAAAATCCATAAATGACTAATAAAAATAGATTTAAAATAAATACGTTCAAATAAATAAATGACAATTAGAATAAAATAAATAATAAAAGCAGAATAAAATCAAACAATCAATAAATAATTATAAAAACAAAAAATAAGATTAAAATCAATGAGCAATAAAAAGAGTTTAAATAAATAAAAACAATACAAATAGATAATATAAATTAGATTTATGTAAATGTAAAATGTAAATGCAATTTAAAATAAATAATAATCAGAATAAAATCAATAAATAATACAAATTAAAATAAATAGATTACTATAAACAAATAAAAAGAAAAAATCGATTAAGATCAAATTAAATAAAATTTATATATATATATATATATATACATACATACATACATGCATTTAATATTTAATAAAATAACAAAACTGTAATTTTGCTGTATTTTTATATTTTTTTTTTGTCATTTTTTTTTAAATGTGTATAAATAAAATGAATGCTAATTTTATCTATCTTATCTATCTATCTTATCTATCTATCTATATATATAATTTTATTTAATTTTAATACAATTATTTTATTTTTATTTCAGCTACAACATTTCTCGTTTTCATTTAGTTTAACTTGATGTGCTAAAATAACTCAAAATATAACTCGAAATATAGAAGATATTAATATGAGAGGACTGTGATGGGAATTATTTTGTCATTTAAACTCTATAAGTGATTATTTAATGAACAGTTCATTACATGTAAAGTGTAAGAGATCATAGAGATTTCAAACTTTCTCCATCTTATGCATACTGTACATCAGGATGATGGATGTTTTCACGACAGGGCTTGATTACAGGTTTTTAATGAAGGACTAAAAGCTCGTATCAGTAAATGACAGCCGCTTTTTCTTCCACATGACGCTGAAAATTACAGTTCTGTGATCAGATCGTGGGACTGGAAATACAGTGCTTTAATGAAGAACACCTACCATGTTTTATTTTGGTCTTCGTACACTTTAAGAAGCGCTTTAAGGCATCCGTGTATGAATGTAATTCACACTAATTATGCCCACAACCTCCAAACATCAAGCGCTTTACAGCATCTCGCCGTTTAATGAACTTTTACCTGTGAACGGCCTTTGGATGCTTTCTCTTTTTATTTCTGATGCTGACGGATTGATAGACAGAGCGTGGACAATTTCCACTCGATGGCTTTTAAATGGACAGTAATGAGTGCAATTATGGTTAAAAGGTTAAAGATTCGTTCTTTAGTCCTATAAATGTATTATTCCCTTGTGCCTCTGCTTTTGGCGTTTCCAGAGCGAGTCGTGATGGCGAACAAAGACGTCCTGAACGGAAAAAGAACAATAAAAAATAAGATTAAAATCAATGAGCAATAAAAAGAGTTTAAATAAATAAAAACAATACAAATAGATAATATAAATTAGATTTATGTAAATGTAAAATGTAAATGCAATTTAAAATAAATAATAATCAGAATAAAATCAATAAATAATACAAATTAAAATAAATAGATTACTATAAACAAATAAAAAGAAAAAATCGATTAAGATCAAATTAAATAAAATTTAAATTAAATAATAAAAACATTTTAAATAAATATATAACATAACAATAGTAATAATAAATTGAATAAATATTAAATGATTAGATTATAATTCAATATTTTTTTAATGAAAATAAATCAATTGAAATTGAAATAAATAACACAGCTAACAGTACTACAGTGGGTATTAAAAAAACATGATGTTATGTCAACGCTAATAATAGATTATATTCTAAACATCTAAATATAGATTATAAATATATGGCCCAATGTATAGTGTTGATTTTTCACTGGTGTTTTCCACATATTTTGATTTACGCATTGAATTATGTGTTATGTTTTAGGGTTGAAGGAAATGTCCCGGGCTGCGTTTCCCAAAAGCACCGTAAGCTAAAGTACATCATAGACCCACTGAAACCAATGGAGCTCCGATCAACTGAGGCTTACGGTGCTTTTGGGAAACACACAGTCCTGGTAGTTCTGCCACGACAGAATTTTTTCTTATTTTTTCACAATTTGTGACCCTGGAGCACAAAAGCAGTGTTAAGTCGCTGGGGTATATTTGTAGCAATAGCCAACAATACATTGTATGGGTCAAAATTATTAATTGTTCTTTTATGCCAAAAATCATTAGGATATTAAGTAAAGATCATGTTCCATGAAGATATTTTGTAAATTTCTTACCGTAAATATATCAAAACTTAATTTTTGATTAGTAATATGCATTGCTAAGAACTTCATTTGAACAACTTTAAAGATGATTTTCTCAATATTTTGATTTTTTTGCACCCTCAGATTCCAGATTTTCTAATAGTTGTATCTCAGCCAAATATTGTCCGATCCTAACAAACCATACATCAATGGAAAGCTT
The DNA here is from genome assembly GCF_001515605.1 of Sinocyclocheilus anshuiensis. NCBI lineage: Eukaryota > Metazoa > Chordata > Actinopteri > Cypriniformes > Cyprinidae > Sinocyclocheilus > Sinocyclocheilus anshuiensis. Next base: position 479,583 of record NW_015557077.1, read on the forward strand.
ATGTATTCAGCTTTCAGATGATGCATACATCTCAATTTCGAAAAATTGACCCTTATGACTGGTTTTGTGCTCCAGGGTCACATTTATATTTTAGGATGGGGGTCCCTCATATCCGTGTTGATCCACAGGCTTGACCAGGCCTGCGTTAGACAGTGCGTCAGCGGAGTATGTCAGCTTTATATCAGACGAGGCTCCACTTACGCTGATATCGGGCGGCTGGGTGTGAGGTGAAGCGGAGGCGCAGTCGACCGGCGAAACACCTCCAGCGCAACCCTCTTCACCTGCTTATCAGCGGCACAAGAGCAAAGTGTCCACGAGCCCGTCTCTCTGAACACCGCCGGATATTTTTAGCAGGAGTGCTCTGGGATAAAAACACAGCCATCTGAACATGCCTCATTCTTGGCATAGCCTCTGAATGTCAGAAAGCGGCTGATCGCTGTTATACTGTACGGTTGTCAGCGTTCAACTTTGTACCAGATGTTTCTCTAAAAAGTCTCACAAAAGAGTCGATATTTGGCATAGAGTAACACTGTGTCTTAACTAGAGGCAATGTGATAATGCAGTGAGGACGATTTGTTGCTCAGCTGTTTTCTAATTCTGCAGCATTGCACTGAGTAGCCCCGCCCACCGTGGAATCTGATTGGCTGGACGCTAAACATCAAATGTATTCTGATTGGCTGTGATCGTGTCACATTGCACAGAAGTCTGGAACAGTGTTATTTTAGTATCATTGAGATTAAAATCAATTTAGTTTTATTTTTAGATTTTCAATTTTTTCAGTTTTTGTCAGGGATTTTCATATGTATTTCTCTCTCTCTTTTTTTTAGTTCTTCAAGTTAAACTAAAAGAGAAATGTTGCTTTGGCAAATAGTTGAAAAAAATTAAAAAATAATAAAATATATATATTTTTTAATTATTTTAACATTTTAACATATGTTATATTACATTAATATTACGTTTTATTTTTGTTTCAGTTTTTTTTTTTGGTTGATTTTAATGGTTGTAGTTTTATTTTCAGTCAAATAGCTGAAATAGCAAAACAGCAAAGAGCTGAATTATATATGTATGTATGTATGTATATAAAAAGTGTAATTTATATAATTATTGTGGATTGAATGGCTCAAATAATCTTCTTTTGGGAGAATCTGGAGAGAAATCTCTGGCTTTGATTGTAGACTTTCTCCATTTGCTCTCCATGTATTCTCATTGCTGAGACTAGCAAGATCATTTGTGTTTTTCTGAGCCAGTTACTTCATGCATTATTGTTTCTTGCTGAATATTTCAGCTCTTGACTTCAAAAATGCAAAATATATTTCAACAAAGCCTCAGAAATCCTGTAATATTCGTATATAAACACTCATTCACAATCAGTGCAGACGTGCAGAACTCAGCATGTCACCTTCAGCGGCAGCAGAAAGGATATGAGTGTACTAAAATCCTTATTGATGCTCTTCTAACGAGATGCAAAGGGCTAAAAATATAGAGTGCAGATGTGGCACTAAACCGGAAGATGGCCTTCCCTTTGTTCAGTACTATAAAAGTCTGTTGAGAAAGAAGAGAAAGGTCAGTTAGCGCGACAAAAACTCAGCAGTGACTTTTAATATCAAACACCACGTGAACCTCAAACATTTCTGAAACACGAGCGGGAGGAATTTCTGAAAATGGCTTATTGAACCATATGCACAATATGCTCCTGTTTCAGAAATGATCCCCAATATGATGCCCGCTTCTGTAAATGTATATTTGCAACACATTTCAAGAGGACATACAAGGTGAAAATGAGTTTGGTTGTACAGCTTTCATGCTCACCAAAGACTGCATTTATTTGATAAAAATCAGTGTAAAAATAGATGGATGGATAAATAAAATATATATATATAAAATAACTAACTAACTAAATAAATAAATAAAATTTTGATTAAAATCATAAATAGTAAATTATAAAATTTTGATCTAATAAAATTTGAATAAAATAGATAAGTAATAATAATTAGATTTAAAATAAATTAATAGATTAACATAATAAATAAATAACTAAAGAAAATTCTATATGAAAAATAAATTCGAAAAATTAAAATAAAATACCATAATACAAAAAAATGAGAATAAAATAAAAAAAATAATTGTTTTTAAATTTTTGTTTAGTGATTTTATTCTCATTTTTAATATTTATTTAATATATGTTTCAAATAAATAATAATAATTAGAATAAAAAATGCAATAAATAATACAATTTAGAATAACAAATAATAAAAAGAATATAACAATAAATAATAAAATATTAGATTTTAAATAAATAAATAGATTTTTTTAAATAAAATAAAAAGTTCGATTTTAAATAAATAAATAATCATTTAAAAATCATATTATCACAATATTATTATAATAATAATAATATGAAATATCATTACAATTCGAAATAACTCTTTGCTATTTTAATATATTTTAAAATATAATGTATTCCTTTTAGTGATTTTATTCTCATTTTTAATATTTATTTAATATATGTTTCAAATAAATAATAATAATTAGAATAAAAAATGCAATAAATAATACAATTTAGAATAACAAATAATAAAAAGAATATAACAATAAATAATAAAATATTAGATTTTAAATAAATAAATAGATTTTTTTAAATAAAATAAAAAGTTCGATTTTAAATAAATAAATAATCATTTAAAAATCATATTATCACAATATTATTATAATAATAATAATATGAAATATCATTACAATTCGAAATAACTCTTTGCTATTTTAATATATTTTAAAATATAATGTATTCCTGTATTGGCAAAGCTGAATTTCCAGCAGCCAGTCTTCAATGTCACATGATCCTTCAGAAATCATTCTAACACATTTGCTACATCTGATACGTTTGTTTGCTCAGGATCCTTTGATGAATAGAATGTTCACAAACAGCACTTGTTTGAAATCTAAATCTTCTGTTACATTATCAGTGTAACACCTTTGATCATTTTAATGCATCTATACTGAATAAAACAGTTTTTGGTGATAAGAGCATATAAATGCATTGTTGGAACAAACTGTATTATAATGATAAAGCAGGACGCGATGGTCGGAGTGCAAACAACAGGCAAATACATTACTATGGGCTCAGCGGGAGGACCGTCTCTCTCGGGGGACTCCCGTCTGTCGCGGGAGAGCGGCACAAACACACCTCACGGTTGCCCAGGATTCATGGCCCCCTCGCAGAGCTCCCCGTCACATAAATAATGGCAGAATAATTGCAGGCGGACAACATCAGGGTCAGCATGTTTAACAGCTCCAGCAGAAGCCGCTCTCTTGGCCTTTGTAACCTCTGCAAATAGCTGGCTTTCTCCAACCCTTGTGTTCTCTATTCTTACGTAACATCTAGGTCAAGTTTGCCTGTGTTTGTTTCCACTTTCCTCACATTTCCTCTGGGATATCATCTGCCAACTGCAGGTCCACATGAGCGGATCTGGAGAGGGCAGAGGGAAATCCAAGCCAAACGCTGAGAAGTAAATACATGCACAACACATCCACCTCCAATAGTTCAGTCAGAAATGAAACGTCTGTCATCATCTGTGCTCAAAACACAAAGCCAGTTATCCAGTAGACTTGCCAAGCTTCGAATGAGATTTGAGGCCTAAGGCTAAAAGCGAGGTTTGAAGAGAACGAGCTCAAAGCCATCATATGAATTCAGAAGACTTGTAATATAGTGCACTAGTGGTTTAAAAGACGACTGATATTTATATAACTAAATTTTAACTGAATTATCGTTTGTAGAGCTGCTTTACAGGCAAAATCGAATTTGATTCATGACTGATGAACTTTACAACAATATATAATAAAAATGTGATTTAAAACAAACAAACAAAATCATTATTTAAAAAAAATAAATATATAAATTATTAATAACAAATTATGAAATATTATTATCATTTAAAATAGCTGTTTTCTATGTGAATATCTGTTAAAATGTCATTTATTCCTGTGACCAAATCTACATTTTCAGCATCATCAATCAATGATCCTTCATTCTAATTCATTTGCTACATTTGAAATAATTTGATGCATTTGAAAGCATTTATTTGAAACAGAAATCTTTTGTTACATTATAAATGTCACTTCTGATCAACTGAAATTTGATTTTGTTTCCCGCTTGATAATTTTTACAACATCTACAATCTTATTGAACTGAACTGAATCAACATTGAACTGAATTGCTCTGAATGTCGTCTTTAGCTGAAACTGAAACTAACTTCCCAATTAATCAACTTTGCAGCCTTGAACTGAGTTGAATCAACACTTAACTCAATCATTTAGAGCTGCTTTCCAGTTGAAATTGAATTTGTTTCATAACTGATTAATTTTTACAACATTAACACTGTTATTTTCCTGTTTGTTGCTGTGATATGGAGCACCAAACCTGCAGAAATGATCAATAAATAAATCTAATAATAAGAAAAGAATTACAGGAAAAATTACTTGTAATACAATTTAGTCCTAAGTACATTTTTGTATCACTATTCATTATTTTCTGTATTTATTTTTAGATTTTTTTCAATTTATTCTTTCATTTTTTATTTATTTTACAGATATGTATGTGTTAATTTATATTTATATCAAAACCCCTTTGGTGTTTTGTAACATCATACACTCTCAGAAAAAAAGGTACAAAAGCTGTCCTTTGCAAAAGCTATTATGCACCATTTAGGCACAAATATGTACTTTTAAGGTACTACGCTTTAGAGCTAAAAGGAGCACAAAACCAGTTTTAAGTCGCTGGGGTATATTTGTAGCGATAGCCAACAATACATTGCATGGGTCAAAATTATAGATTTTTCTTTTATGCCAAAAATCATTAGGATATTAAGTAAAGATCATGTTCTATGAAGATATTTTGTAAATATATATCAATGGAAAGCTTATTTTTTATTCATCTTTCAGATGATGCATAAATCTCAATTTCGAAAAATTGACCCTTATGGCTGGTTTTGTGCTCCAGGGTCACAAATAAGGTACAAAAGTGCACCTTTTGAAAAGATACCGCCCCAGTGACAGCTTTTGTACCTTTTTTCCTGAGTACACTATACTGTAGTGAGTAAATGACAGCAGTTTTATACTGAGTGAATGAACTCCAGTGGAACGCTTCTCTTCTTCTGAATGTGCTTTATCACTCACAGAGCTCGACGGTGTCAACAAGCGCACTTAATACACTGACAAACCAGAGAAGTGTGAGAGCCATGTGGAAACATAGCGATCATTTTTCACCAGGCCAGTCTGTGATACGCTGAAGTCAAACCAGCAATGTTATGAGCCCAGATTAGTTTATAATTATGACCATTATTAAATTACTAACGCCTGCGATTTCCTTGATAGAAGTGTTTATTGTCTGGATGTGGCTGTTATGTAAGGATGCTAAACTAATCCCATCCGAACAGGGTTTAAGACATAATATTTCATTTTCTGAAAATGAGTGTCGGCTTGCAAAAATATCAAAGCACGAGGCCTTTAATAGAAGGAGTCCTGTTAAGTGTCAATTCATCTTTCTTAGCATTAGCCACCGGCTTAGAAAAGCCTAAACAGAAAAAGCCTCACCGAAAATGGCATTTAAAGAGTTTCGAGTCAAACTTTTCGCTGAAATCCATAGAAATGGAGATGTGTGTGCTTGTGAAAGCCAGCGCAGCAGCGGTGGCATTAACAGCGGCTCACTGACTCATGCTATTCATCTGTCTGTATTCCTGCAAAGCAAACACATCCGCTGCCCTTTACTGACGCTCATTGTTTGCTTCTGGTTTTTTGCTCATATTTAAACCCTTCGGACCAAGGTAGAGAACTGGGATGTTTCTGATCTCAAACGTCTGTGAATATGCAGGTAAAAATGTACAGATAAACCACTGAAAAACAGAAAAATATGTTCCTAAAAATACCTTACGCTGCCTCATTTTCAGTGTTGGGAAGGTTACTTTGGAAATGTAATAGGTTACAGATTACCCTATTTAAAATGTAATAGTAGTGTAACTTTTTCAATTACTTTATTAAAGTAATGTAACTGATTACTTTTGATTTCTTTTTGATTACTTTTCTAAATTTCATTTTCAAACATTTACACCATGCAGGGTTAACCTTACAGTAGCGCTGTACTTGAATTAAGATGATCAGATTTGAACACATCCACCACAAAATCAGACTTTAGTACCGCCTTTTACTTTGAGATTGATCTGAAGTTCAATGCAGATTTAAAATCATAAGAAATAGTTTACTGTGACTGCTTTTGAAACCAAATCTTTGCATAACTACAGGAAACACTGCATCTAACAATAAAAA
>NW_015557077.1:486998-491207 GCF_001515605.1 Sinocyclocheilus anshuiensis
CTGGGACAGCTAACCAATCACAACACATTTTGTTTTTCGGAAGGCAGACCTTCATCAAAGCCGGAACTAATCGAGCCGTTTGTGGCAGGCTGGGGAGAAAGGTATTTTAATAATGTAAATTATGTGAAAAATAATGCGTTTTTCGAACCACCAAGCATGAGAGCATGTTCTAGTACACCCCCAAAACAAAATCAAGACTTTGTAAAAGAGCATAATAGGACCCCTTTAACATTTTCATAAGTAACTGTAATTTAATTACACATTTTTTCTTACTAACTGTAACTGATTACAGTTACATTTATTTTGTAATTAAATTACGTAACGCCATTACATGTAACTAGTTACTCCCCAACACTGCTCATTTTTGCCTAAAGCAGCATCGTTTGCGATGGCAAATGCATCGTGACAAGCTCAGTGACCAAATTCATTGAAGATGAATCCAAAATGTTTTCAGTCAATAATAAAAAAAAGTTGAAAATGTAATATTGTACCCAATATGCGTGTTGTATGCATATTTATGCTTATTAGAGCATTGCATTGTTTAAAGATAAGCTAACTGCAAACTTTAAATCGGGCTTCTGCTGAATTTCACATGAGAAACACTTACTGTATGACACAGGTTTCATTTCAGTAAAGATACTGACTTAAATGTGGCTAAAATAATTAATAATGAATTTTACAACTATCCAACCTTAGCCAAATACATACATTACACTCACGTAAACCAATACATATTATATAGCTAATAAGGACTGCGTGATTGTTTATCCTGTCATAAAATGTAACTATATTATCGCCTGGCAATATATTAAAAGTTTGATATACAACTTTTACACATACAATACACTCATGTAAAGTGATATAATATATAGCAAATCTCTGCTGCACGATTGTTTATATTGTTGCAAAATGTAATTACATTATAAGCCAGTTCTTTATATAAAGTTGTATATATATATATATTTTTAAGTCAGTATAGCCAACTTGATTTGCAGTATACATTCAGTTAATTGCATAAATGCACTCACTTACAATACAGCGATATACGTTATGTAGCAAATCTCAATTGCGTGATTTTTTATATTATCGCAAAATATGACTATGTTATCGCACAGCTTTATATATAAAGTTCGATATATAGTATATCCTAATTTTTTCACATATTGTTATTCACGTAAAGCGATATATACTATATGTAGATGTAGCAAATCTCAACTGCTTGATTGTTTATCTTGTCGCAAAAATATTATCACTTAGCTCTTTATATAAAGTTGAATATACACATAGTACATACATACTTATGTAAAGTGGTATATACTATATAGCAAATCTTGTCTGCTTGATTGTTTATATCATAAATGTAATTGCATTTATGTCAAGCGATATATATACTATATAACAAATCTTAACTGTGTTTATATTGTGGCAAAATGTAAATATATTGTTGCTCAGCTCTTTATATAAAGTTTATATGTGACCCTGGACCACAAAACCAGTCATAAGGGTCAATTTTGCATCACTATGCATCATCTGAAAGCTGAATAAATAATATTTCCATTGATGTATGGCTTGTTAGGATAGGACAATATTTGGCTGAGATACAACTATTTGAAAATCTGGAATCTGAGGGTGCAAAAAAATCAAAATATTGAGAAAATCACCTTTAAAGTTGTTCAAATGAAGTTCTTAGCAATGCATATTACTAATCAAAAATTAAGTTTTGATATATTTACGGTAGGAAATTTACAAAGTATCTTCATAGAACATGATCTTTACTTAATATCCTAATGATTTTTGGCATAAAAGAAAAATTGATCATTTTGACCCATACAATGCATTGTTGGCTATTGCTACAAATATATCTGTGCTGCTTATGACTGCTTTTGTGCTCCAGGGTCACATATAAGGTATAGGTATATATAAGGTCACACATATACACTCACATAGCCATATATACAACATTGCAAATCTCAACTGCTTGATTGTTTGTATCATCACAAAAAGTAGCTATATTATTGCACAACTCTATATTATATAAAGTTGGATATATAATATATCTTATGTAAAGCAATATATACTATATAGCACATAGTGAAGATATTAGGATATTATAAACATTAACATCATGATTTTCTGTAAAGCTTGTCTAAAGGCAATTTGGTGAATCTTTATCCTCATCTCAGCGGTAATCCATAAAGCATGTTCAGACTATATGGTCTGCTGTGGAGCCGATCACTCACTCTCTTGTTCTGGAAGTAAAACGGATCGATGTCCTCCAGAGGCACGCCCACCAGTCCAGGAGGAATGTCTCCAAAGATTCGCGGGAGCTGCTTTCCGGCCTCCAGGTCGGCACGGGACTTGAGCGGCTCCACGTTGCCCAGGTCCTCCTGGTACTGCTTGGCATTGCGGGCCTCCTCCTCGGCGATCCGCTGCTCGATTCCAGCCAGGGACTCACGAGTGAACCGGTGTAGACTGTCAGGACCCGGTGGAAACAGTATGGCTGCCATCTTCTCATCCTGAGCCTCCTGTCTAAGTGGTTACTTCACAGCTGGTGAGGAGAGAGGAACGTACTGTATTATTGCGTTCAGATTGCATTCTCAATTTCATCGAAATATCAGCTTTATCTCAGATATTTCTTCTTTTTCTCCCATCATATTATACTTTTACACAGAGATCGGTAGGTCTGTTAGTAAAATCTCTTAACTCTAGCAATATTTGTTGCAGTATTTGCTAATGGAAAAAACTGAAAACTGAAAAAAAAAAAAAACACACTTTTCGAGATTTTTCCAAAGTTTGCATTGCTGTAACTCAAGAAGTATTAAAGATATCTTAATATCCTTTTCGATGTTTGTTTTTAACAAATTTTTCTTTTGGCATCCTCACTTTTAAGCTCCTATATGATTCAAGACCAGAGATATTGGGATCTCAATGTGGCTCCAAGAATAGATATGACATTTTCACCTGACATTTGTTGCCAAATTACAGGGGCAGGAAAATTACTTTAGAAAGATGGCAGCATCATTATTTTAGTTTTGGGTTTATTTCTCAGGAAAAACATCTTTGCAAAACATCACGAAAAACTTCTTAAGAAATAAAGTAATTAAAAGAAAGTTCGTGGTAACTTTAAGAGGTTATTTACAATGATTTTTAAGAAAATTCTTTCAATTCTTCTCAAGTTCTGTTTTCAGAACAATTCTAAGAAAAAAAAACCTGATTATTCTAAAAAATATTTTTGGATTCCAAAATATTCTTAACTTTATTCTTAAGTTAGAAAATAAGAAGAAAATAGCTGGTAATAAAATAATTAAAATAAATAATTTTATTCTTAAGAAACCTTTGTGAATCAAAAGACCAGTTGCTCTCCATTGTTGCCTATGAGAAACAATAGAGTTGTTTTGCAAACTCCATGAACTTCACTGCTCGTAATTATCTTCATGAAGCCACCAGAACCGTGTCCTGTGTTTGATCTTTATGTTTTGATCCACGTGTCTCTCATTCAGACTCATTACAGCAGCTGGTCTGTAGTGCCTGCCAAATTACAGGGGCAGGAAAATTACTTTAGAAAGATGGCAGCATCATTATTTTAGTTTTATGCAGAGATTGGTAGGTTTACTAGTAAAATCTCTTAACTTTAGCAGTCTTTGTTGCAGTATTTACCAATGGTGACAGTTCAAAAATGAAAAAAAAAAAAACACTTTTTTCTTTCAATTCTTCTCAAGTTCTGTTTTCAGAACAATTCTAAGAAAAAAAAACCTGATTATTCTAAAAAATATTTTTGGATTCCAAAATATTCTTAACTTTATTCTTAAGTTAGAAAATAAGAAGAAAAAAACACTTTTTGATTTTTTTTTCCAAAGTTTGCATGACTGTAACTCAAGAAGTATTAAATATATCCTAATATTCATTTAGATGTTTGTTTTTAACAAACTTTTCTTTTAGCATTCTAATTTTTAAGGCCCTATATAAGTCAAGTTCAGAGATATTGGGATCTCAATGTAGCTCCAAGAGTAAATTTGAAATTTTCACCTGAGATTTGGAGCTAAATTACGGGGGGGGGGGACTTTAGAAAGATGTCAGCATCCTTATTATACTTTCACACAGAGATTGGTAGGTTTACTAGTAAAATCTGTTAACTTTAGCAGTCTTTGTTGCAGTATTTGCTAATGGTGACTGTTCAAAAAAAAAAAAAAAAAAAACATTTTTGGAGAT
>NW_015557077.1:492044-494295 GCF_001515605.1 Sinocyclocheilus anshuiensis
GTAAAAAAAAAAAAAAAAAAAAAACACTTTTCGAGATTTTTCCAAAGTTTTCATTGCTCAAGAAGTATTAAAGATATCCTAATATACTTTTCGATGTTTGTTTTTAACGAACTTTTCTTTTAGCATCCTCACTTTTAAGCTCCTATATGATTCAAGTTCAGAGATATTGGGATCTCAATGTGGCTCCAAGAATAGATATGACATTTTCACCTGACATTTGTTGCCAAATTACAGGGGCAGGAAAATTACTTTAGAAAGATGGCAGCATCATTATTTTAGTTTTATGCAGAGATTGGTAGGTTTACTAGTAAAATCTCTTAACTTTAGCAGTCTTTGTTGCAGTATTTACCAATGGTGACAGTTCAAAAATGAAACAAAAAAATTTTTTTTTCGTTTTTTTACACCCAAAGTTTGCATTGCTGTAACTCAAGAAGTATTAAAGATATCCCAATATCCTTTTCAATGTTTGTTTTTAACAAACTTTTCTTTTAGCATCCTCACTTTTAAGCTTCTATATGTTTCAAGACCAGAGATATTGGGATCTCAATGTGGCTCCAAGAATAGATATGACATTTTCACCTGACATTTGTTGCCAAATTACAGGGGCAGGAAAATTACTTTAGAAAGATGGCAGCATAATTATTATACTTTCACACAGAGATTGGTAGGTTTACTAGTAAAATCTGTTAACTTTAGCAGTCTTTGTTGCAGTATTTGCTAATGGTGACTGTTCAAAAAAAAAAAAAAAAAAAACAGCATTGCTCAAGAAGTATTAAAGATATCCTAATATACTTTTCGATGTTTGTTTTTAACGAACTTTTCTTTTAGCATCCTCACTTTTAAGCTCCTATATGATTCAAGTTCAGAGATATTGGGATCTCAATGTGGCTCCAAGAGTAAATTAGAAATTTTCACCTGAGATTTGGAGCTAAATTACGGGGACATGAAAATTACTTTAGAAAGATAGCAGCATCATTATTTTAGTTTTACACAGAGATTGGTAGGTCTGTTAGTAAAATCTCTTAACTTTAGCAATCTTTGTTGCAGTATTTACCAATGGTGACAGTTCAAAAATGAAACAAAAAAATTTTTTTTTCGTTTTTTTACACCCAAAGTTTGCATTGCTGTAACTCAAGAAGTATTAAAGATATCCCAATATCCTTTTCAATGTTTGTTTTTAACAAACTTTTCTTTTAGCATCCTCACTTTTAAGCTTCTATATGTTTCAAGACCAGAGATATTGGGATCTCAATGTGGCTCCAAGAATAGATATGACATTTTCACCTGACATTTGTTGCCAAAAATCAAAAGACCAGTTGCTCTCCATTGTTGCCTATGAGAAACAATAGAGTTGTTTTGCAAACTCCATGAACTTCACTGCTCGTAATTATCTTCATGAAGCCACCAGAACCGTGTCCTGTGTTTGATCTTTATGTTTTGATCCACGTGTCTCTCATTCAGACTCATTACAGCAGCTGGTCTGTAGTGCCATCGTTTCGCTCATTTGGACGAGAACAAACAGGACACTCTCTCTGACGACACGAGTGCGACTGATGCTGCTGCGTGTCTGTAAATCAGAAGATACTATTATCCACATCAGACCAGCTCCAGAGCCGAGCTGTGCTCTTAACACAGATCAGACCATCTGTTCCTCCGTTCCACTGAATGACTGGACGAGAGATCATTTCTCATCTGTTTGAGCATGCGGACACAAATCTCACGGCACAATGGGAACATCTGCACTGAACCTCTGAAATCCCAGCTATAGCTGAGCTCAAACAACGGCTCACCGTCTCAACAAGTGGCTCCTTCAAACCTCAGCCAGATGTTTAGTCTAAACATTCAGCTCTCATAGACATTAGAGTTAGGAGATGATGATTATGGGCCAGTCGATGGTAGAAATGTCTCAGATGGTAGAGATTTTGCTATACCACAGTACTATAGTATCTGCGTGGTTAGCAGTGCCATTTTAGTATTTATTAGTAATTTTTAGTAATATTTTGAATTAGATTTTATCTTTAGATTTGAATTTTTAATTTTCAGTAATTTTGTCAAACGTGTTTTCATCATTTTAATTTTTTTTATATTACTATTTAGGTTGAAATTATTATTTTTTTATTTATTTAGTTAGTAATTTTAGTATTTTAACTTTAACATATTTCAGCCAAGACAATATTTCCAATTTTTCATCCAATGCTACTATTTTTTTTTTTTTTTTTTTTTTTTTTTTTTTTTTCATTTTTTTTTAAAT
>NW_015557077.1:495811-502139 GCF_001515605.1 Sinocyclocheilus anshuiensis
GTAAAAAAAAAAAAAAAAAAAAAACACTTTTCGAGATTTTTCCAAAGTTTTCATTGCTCAAGAAGTATTAAAGATATCCTAATATACTTTTCGATGTTTGTTTTTAACGAACTTTTCTTTTAGCATCCTCACTTTTAAGCTCCTATATGATTCAAGTTCAGAGATATTGGGATCTCAATGTGGCTCCAAGAGTAAATTAGAAATTTTCACCTGAGATTTGGAGCTAAATTACGGGGACATGAAAATTACTTTAGAAAGATAGCAGCATCATTATTTTAGTTTTACACAGAGATTGGTAGGTCTGTTAGTAAAATCTCTTAACTTTAGCAATCTTTGTTGCAGTATTTACCAATGGTGACAGTTCAAAAATGAAACAAAAAAATTTTTTTTTCGTTTTTTTACACCCAAAGTTTGCATTGCTGTAACTCAAGAAGTATTAAAGATATCCCAATATCCTTTTCAATGTTTGTTTTTAACAAACTTTTCTTTTAGCATCCTCACTTTTAAGCTTCTATATGTTTCAAGACCAGAGATATTGGGATCTCAATGTGGCTCCAAGAATAGATATGACATTTTCACCTGACATTTGTTGCCAAATTACAGGGGCAGGAAAATTACTTTAGAAAGATGGCAGCATAATAATTTTAGTTTTACACAGAAATTGGTAGGTTTACTAGTAAAATCTGTTAACTTTAGGAATCTTTGTTGCAGTATTTGCTAATGGTGACAGTTCAAAAATGGGGGGGAAAACACTTTTTGAGTTTTTTTCCAAAGTTTGCATGGCTATAACTCAAGAAGTATTAAAGATATCCTAGCATCCTTTTACAAGTTGGTTCTTAATATGTTTTTCTTTTAGCATTCTCATTTTTAAGGCCCTATATGATTCAACTCCAGAGATATTGGGGTTTAAATATGGCTCCAAGAGTAAATATCTGAAGACTGAAGACTTGAGTAATGGCTGCCGAAAATTCAGCATTGTATCACAGAAATAAATTACATTTTTAAATATATTAAAATAGAAAAAGATATGAACATTTTCTCTTGAGCACTCAAATCTTACATTTTTATCAGCTATTTCTCAGCAGGAGAATGTCCAAATGAACAAATATTCCTCTGAAAGTACAGAAAGTTTCCTATCAAATGATACCAACCTTTTGACTCTCCTTGCTACAGTCTTCGAGTTATGAGTCATATTTTTTTTGTATGTCACTCAAAAAAAGACATCAGCTTCAGTGAGGCAAAAATGCCCTCAGGGCTTAAAGGGTTAATAGCTGTTATGTTATTTCAATTGTTTATATTTTCAATTCACTGGTTCTATAATATAATTCTATAATATAATAGCATGCTATTTGTGACTGTTTTTTTTTTTTTTTTTTTTTTTTGTTACACTTGTTATTAACATTAGTTCCAGTTCTAATGGTTAACATTAGTTAACATGAACTAATAATTAAAATATTACTAAAGCATATTTAATTTCTAATCATATTCCAATACATTGTTAAAATCAGAAATTGATTAATTGTTTGATTATTTATTACACCTGAGCTAACATAAACTAACATTATTAATAATAATAATAATAATTATTATTATTATTATTATTAAATCTGTTTTGCTCATTTTTAGTTAATGTTATTTGAGCTTTCATCATTAATGGGAACTTTTTGTAAAGTGTTACCATTTCAATTAACAAAAAAATAATATATATATATATTTTTTAAAACTTGCAAAAATGATGTTATTTTTCAGTATTTTTGTCTTGTTTTCCAGGACAAATATCTAAATATTCTTAAATCAAGATACAACTACTTAAGAGGCAACATAACATATGTATATCTTATTTTCTAAAAAAAAAAAAAAAAAGCATTAAAATTTAAGTGACTTTATGCTTAAAACAAGAACAAAAATATCTGTCAGTGGGGTCAGAAAAATAATTTAGTTTTCCCTTTAAATTACGCTGATTTTCTGACCCCATTTGCACGTCTTTATTCTTGTTTTAAGCAAAAACTCACAAAATTTTGATCAAAAAAAGTCATTTTGCTTCTGAAGTAAATGTATCTTGATTTAAGAATATTTAGATATTTGTACTGGAGAACAAGACAGAGATACTGAACATAGCAGTGGGTCTTAAATGGACAAACACCAGTAATATTCTCTTTCTTAACTCTAATATAACAAACAGACTCGTTCAGTGTTCTAGCACTCCTGGGAACGAGGGGTTAAGCAGATTTTGGCAAGCGCTCCCGTCTTTCCTCGGCACAATCCCACTCTTTATTTCCATACCATTTGAGGAGCGCCGCCCGGAAGGCCGTGGAGCCACATTGTGTCCAGCAGAACTGAACAAAACCCACCGCGCTGGAATTGTTTTGTGGCCTCGCAGCAGTGTTTCTGACTGCGGTTTCTCCTTTGAGAGCGAGCGAAGCCTGCAGCATCTGCACCCACACACATCCTTCAGAGCAAGCTGCTGCGCTTCATTCCAGCCGAATATTAATCATGCATTAGACACATCAGAGCGGTTTCCATTTCTTTACTGATATTATGATAAAAAGTGAATGGAATATAAAAAAAAAATATGTACTGTATGTAAAGTATGTGCATACAATCAGTATGTTACCATTGATATATGTGACCCTGGAGCACAAAAGCAGTCTTAAGTCGCTGGGGTAGCAATAGCCAACAATACATTGTATGGGTCAAAATTATAGATTTTTCTTGTATGCCAAAAATCATTAGGATATTAAATAAAGATCATGTTCCATGAAGATATTTTGTAAATTTCCTACCGTTAATATATTAAAACTTAATTTTTGATTAGTAATATGCATTGCTAAGAACTTCATTTGAACAACTTTAAAGATGATTTTCTCAATATTTAGATTTTTTTGCATCTTTTCGCATTTATCTCGGCCAAATAATTTGTTTTTTAGATTAATTAATCTATCATAACAAACCATACATCACTGGAAAGATGATTTATTCAGTTAAGAGTTTGAAAAATTGACACTTAAGACTGGTTTTGTGGTCCAAGGTCACATATTATTAATAGATTAATACTATTATTATAGTAATATAAATATATTAATTATGAAGTAATATTTGTATTATACACTGTATTTAAAAGCTTCATGCTTAAATGACAGAAATCATTTTCTTTTCTGATATAATACTTTCAATAATAAGTGAATATGTAAATAATGTAAAAAATAATAAGTGAATATCACTATGTACATTATTTAATTGAGAGATATATTATTAACATATTACTAATATTATTATAGTAATATGAATATATGAATAATATATATTCCGTTTTTATGAATTATTTTTAGTTTATTTATTTATTTTATTAAAGCTTTTCATTTAAAATGTAGTTTAGTTTTAATAGCCAAACAGGAATTGTGCATATATGCACTGTAAAAATGAATAAATAATAATAATAATAATAATTAAATAATAATAATAATACATTTTTCAAAGATTATTGAAGTGTTTTACAAAAAAAATACTATTTTATTATTTTCTAATACTATTATTACTATTCTTTTCAATTTAATTGCAGCCTTTCCTCTTTAAAATGTCATGTTTAATTCCGTGTTGCTTGCCTTTTTTTTGTTATACATTTTACATGTACTTTCTATTATAATAACAATAAATTATGCATAATTACATGCAAGTAACCCTAAACCAAACCCTAACCATATAGTAAGTACATGTAGTTAATTAATATTACTCAGTACTTAAATGTATAATTACACTGTAACAAGGACACCTTAAAATAAAGTGTAACCTAAAATAAAATAAACTAATGCAGCAACATTTATTATTTTCATCCAGTTTAAGATGAATAGCTGAAACTAATCATTATAAATACAAATTAATATATACTATATAGGCTAACATCAACAACACAACTAAAATTAAAGTAAAAACAGAAAATCTAAAAATAAAATCTAATTCAAAATATTACCAAAAGTACATCAAGTACATCACCTTCAGCCTCCTACCTCCATTCGATGATATATTTACATTTATTAATTTATTTAGTGATGCAACTCACTACTATGTTCATAAATGTATGAATGTGTTCATATGCATTAAGTTGCATGGCAAATGTGCAGAGCAAATCTTGACTATCATTCAAGATTACGAGGACAACGTGATTACATTTTTTCATTCATATGCATTAAAGAGGACCTATTATGCAAAAATCACTTTTATAAGGTGTTTGAACACAGCTGTGTTCAAACACCTTATAAAAGTGATTTTTTCATTCATATGCATTAAAGAGGACCTATTATGCAAAAATCACTTTTATAAGGTGTTTGAACACAGCTGTGTGGCCGCAGTGTGTGAAAACAACCAGCCTGTAATGTTAAAAATACAACCACTCACTTTTTTATAATATCAATAAATCATAAACAGTCTCTCCAAACGAGCGGTTCCAGATTTTCACCAATCGTCCCGCCCATTTGTGACGCTCTCTGCCCTATTAGCAGAGAAGCTGCAGTCCGCCATTACTGTTTTCGGTACAAATGGGTAAAGTCCCCTATATGTTTAGGGATCAATACCAACCCTTCATGCGCGAACGTCAGCTCCAGACATGTATCACATGTTTGTTTTCCAAATAGCCTTTCTGAAAGAACCTCGTGGCACTCTGCTTACACATATTTTCAAAACTTTACACACATATCCAAGAATTGCACACACAAAATGCAAAATGGCTCACATCTCTTGCAAAATGCAGCACTGCATTCAAAATATCACACACACATCTCAAAAGCAAACATTTGCCATAATATTACAGTTTTTCTCGATTGCTAACACACAATTCATGAAACAATTCACCATTTTTTCACAACTATAAACACAATCTCCAAACTATACACCAACTTGTGCAAACGTCCAGCTCAAAATCAAATAGTTTAGTCAAAAACATGTTCTGTTTTGTCAGACTCAAACTTTAGCCTCAGATTACACACAAACCTGCCAAATACACAGACTATTTTCCTGTCTAGACAACACTAGTGAGATCAGTTCAAAACACTGTAACAAAAACCTGCTTTTGGGAAACAGGAATCCTTTTGTCTGTTACAGTATACGACATAAAGGGTGCAGATACAGTCAAACTCAGCATTAAACTGTAAGAAAGGTTTACTTTCATTACACTACTGTAAAGAGATCTTACAGTAGATGAAAAGCATTACATAGAAGAGAAAAGTTCAAAAACCAAACAACAGAATATACAGTAAACACACATTGGAATATATTGTCAGTTACTGTAAATAAATACATTCATTCATTCATTCAGCATCCTCTGCCAAATTGCATTACAGTATTGTTAGTATCCTTATTTGTTATAGCAGTTTCTTAGTCTTCTTACTGACAAAAGACTTCTCTGCCTCCCCTAGACAGCCGTCTCTCAGTTCTGCAAAAATACAGTACATACTTGGCTACAAATCAATTCAACAGTAATGAGTTTGAGGGTGTACTGTACAACATGTGCTACAGTATTTACTGTACATAGAATAATGAAAGTTCTCTCATCTGCAGTACTGCTGCTGTGTACTGTAATTATATTGTATGTGTATTGTGTAAGTAGTATTGAAACTCTGTAGATGAGCTCATGGTCAGTCTATGCAGGAGAACATGCTCAACTATAGTGCTTTGTATTTCATCAGGAACTAATGACCTTTGAGCTCATCCCGTTCGTTTTTATTTTCCCCTCATATTCATCTTTGTTTCCCACTACCAGGATTCATTTTCCAAAACTCATAATCAGCTGTGCTCTTGTGCATATCATCCTGAGATTCTGATCTGTGTGTCATCAGTTTTGCTGCTGAATGTTCACACATGGATAAATGTGTGCTGTTTGAGTTCAGGTTTTTGACCCCATAGTGACACTAAGATCTACTCGGGAATGCGTGTCTGATACTACGAGCAGTGAGGAAATTTAGAATGACAAATAATATTCCAACTGGGCATCAGGGTCCGTCTTCAACAGGAAGTGCACTTATAAAGCTGCATGCAGTCTGAATATGAGAACCGCTGCTTTAGTTGTTTGTTTGGTCTTTAATGCTCAGTCGATATGTGCCTAATAAACTCTGGCAGGCTGTGTTAGAGCATGCATGTGTGTGTGTGTGTGTGTGTGTGTGTGGATGGGGATTTCCTCAGGCTTTAGTCACAAGGCTGTGCTGCTGGTGCTTGTATCGTCATACTTGACACAGAGAGAAGTTTCAGAGCCAAAGTCAAATGTGAGAGATGACATCTCTCCACCTTCAATACCACGACTGAGGTGCCCTTGAGCAAGGCACTGAACCCCCAACTGCTC
>NW_015557077.1:502277-502590 GCF_001515605.1 Sinocyclocheilus anshuiensis
AACAAAATTACTAAAATTTAACTACAATTAAAATGAAAACTGAAAATATAAAAATAGAAGCTAATTCCAAATATTTATAAAAACTATAATATTATGTAAATAATACTAAACTAACACTGCTACAGACATTATGAATCTCTGATTCAATGATTCTTTCACTGATTCAATGATTATTTCACTGACTCAATTATTATTTTACTGATTCAGTGAATCTTTCACTGATTCAGTGAATCATTCACTGATTCAATGATTATTTCACTGATTCAATGATTCTTTCGCTGATTCAGTGAATCTTTCACTGATTCAATTATTA
>NW_015557077.1:502781-505268 GCF_001515605.1 Sinocyclocheilus anshuiensis
TTTCACTGATTCAATTATTCTTTCACTGATTCAGTGAATCTTTATCTGATTCAATTATTCTTTCACTGATTCAATGATTCTTTCACTGAATCAATGATTCTTTCACTGATTCAGTGAATCTTTCATTCCAAAAATATGAATCTGAATGCATTTACATTTATGAGTTTGCCAGATGCTTTTATCCAAAGCAACTCACAGTGACAAAACAATAACAGGTTACAGAAAATATGACCCAGACAACACTGAACACTGCGTTAATATCTAATGTTAGTCTTTGAACTAAATGCATTGCAATTCTCCATCTCCTTGTTATACTGTCTGCAGTTCATTATTTGTCAAGACTCACACAGCATCACCTCAGGACGTCTCCGGGTGGTTTTAAGAGAGGATGGACTGATTAAACCATCACTGCAAACAGAAACAAGGTCACTCCGGATCAATGAGCAGATCTTTACTATCAGCAATTTATGACTGAATTATTCAATCCCAGCAGGATTATGAAGACGCTTCACTCTGAAGACGACGGCCACTCAATTCCTCAGAGCCTCGTGTCCTTAATTAACACGGTGAATGTTAGTAATGTCAACCACGCTCGTTGTTTCAGGAGTAATAAATCCTATGTGCTCACCGCTGAGATTAGAATTAGACAAACGACAACAGGACAACAACATGACTCCATCCCCACTGTAAGAGCGGTATTATCATTACAAATCAGGGTTTCACTGAATCATGCATATGCAGAAACCCTGCTTTCTCTGGCATTCATGTTAACTAGCTAAAATGAAATATCTCTATTTTTTTAGTCTTTTGATGACATTCAATACATAAAGTACAATTCAAAAGCTTGTGGCTGGTAAGATTTGTTAATGTTTGGGAAAGAAGTCTGTTATGCTCACCGAATACTGCATTTATTTGACCAAAAATACAGTAAAAATGTGAAATATTATTATGATGTAAAACAGCTGTTTTCTATGTGAATATCACTTGGCCACGTCACTTCACTTCACTTCACTTCATCATCAACGCTCCCTCATGCGCCGCAGATGCAAACAAGAACGAGGATGTCAGCCGCCGGCGAAAGAGCGAACGCGTGCCCAAGAGAAGCGCGAGACGCCGCGGCCAACAACACGCCTCATGCTTGAGAATATGAACTCATTTAACGCTGACATTTCACACACTCCGCACTCAACAGTATAAAATACAGTGCATTTAACAGCAGGGTTATTATAGTTAACTAAAACTAAAACTAAAATCTAGTTAACTTTTTTTTCTCCTTACTCTTATGTTTTAGAGTACTCTTATGTTTTTAGAGAATTTTAATGATTTTTTGGAGTTTGGTAGAGTCCTCATCTTTTCACTTTAATTCAGGTTTAGAAAAACATTATGGTAGAATTGTATTTTTTTGCATGAATTATTCTTTAAATAATTTTTGGTAGTGGACAAATATAGTGTAAAAAATAAATAAAAATTTAATTAAATTAAATTACATTAAATTAAATTTTAGTCTTTCTACGCCAAAATTTCACATTTAATTCACTGTGTTACTTGCCATTTTCTGTAATTATATGTGAAATTTTCTAGCAATTTCTGACTGAATATTGTTTCAAGCAAACCCTACACCATTTCTTTTTTTTCAGTGAAAGTATAATACAGTATAACATACTGTGAGCTCTTTGCACTCGAACCGGTTGATTACTGATATCGTCCAGCCATGACTATTTCCATTTCTCTTCCATTTCATAAAGCATCTCTAAATAGATACCCGGAGACTGGCTCCCATAAAACCAGATTGGACTGTAACGATCTGCATATATATGAGGAAATGTCCTGTGAGCGTCCAGAGCAATAATTAAGACACTGTATGTATATCTGAATGTCTCTGGCCCACATATTCATGCATGTGAACCCTGATTGACTTGCACACAGCGTATGAATCCTTCGGGTCACGCAGCGCTTTCTGCATCACTGATCTGATGACAGACATTCATGAGAACATTCATAACCAAGAACATGAACTAAATCAGCAGCAAGAATCAGTGTATTTACTGGCCAGCCATTAATTCAGTTTACACTGCAGACCAGGGTTATTAGCGTTAATTAAAATTAAAAACTATTTAAAAGCTTTTTTGTTAATTGAAATAAAGCTGAATTAAACATAAAAATGTGAAATATTAAATGAAAGCTAAATAAAAAATTAGAAATGCTGCTTTGGCAGCTAAATTAAGTTTAAATCGAAAAACAAAAATGACTGACTAGAAATAAAAACAAATACTTAGTGATGTTTAGGTTTAATAGTTTATTATTATTTACATGTATTATTTATAAATATATAAAATATATTTTAGAAATATATAAAAAATCATATAAATATATAAATATTAAATAAAAACACATTACAAATATTTATACACAGTAATATATTACTTAAAATAAGTAATATATTACTATGTGTATATATATTTGTAATCTATTTTTATTTTATAAATA
>NW_015557077.1:505466-516508 GCF_001515605.1 Sinocyclocheilus anshuiensis
GTTTTCAACTTTATGTTGATTATCTAGATATTTATATCTAACATTAACAATATTAAACATATTATTTACCTACATATATTTATATATGTACACGTATTTTAAACATTTTTTTTAAGTATTATATATTTTGTATTATAGATTTTAGGTATATTAAAATATATTAAAATATTTAAAAATATATATATTTTATATTTATATGTAAAATGCAATGTGGAGGCTTCAGTGAATATTTTTTGATTCCATTATTTATTTTTTTTCCACTGATTCAATGATTCTTTCATTTCTGCTGCTAAAAATAATGCTTAAAATCTGTCTTTACTCTCTCAGACTCGCGAGTCACAAGAAGGATCATGAAACTAGATGAAATAGCCCAAATGTAATAGCCAAACACAGATTAAGATCATCAAAATATTCACAAAACTGCAAAAAAAAAAAAATATTACATTAAAATATATTGTGACTATTCAAAATTCCACCACTGTGTATGCAATTAACATCATTTTGTTCAATCCTATTCAGGTTGACATAATGCTGCATTCGTCTCAGACAGATTTCTGCTGCTGTCGTTCCTCTGTGAAGCACACATTGTCTTTATATGACTGAGGATTGTAGAAATCAAGGTGAAATGAAAGCTGATAGCTGTTTAGTGAGGATACAGTAAACCAATGGCTTTCAGCGCGAGCGTCATGTTCACACGATCGGATTTCGTATCCGAGAACATATTCAACAGGTTTTTCTCAACAACAAACCCGATGCGTCAGTAAATGAGTATCTGAGCTCAAATTCACATGCCTCTGAAGACATTCATAGAGAAAACCTACACAAAAGTACCATAGTATTACTATACCATGTTTTGTGGAGACATAGTAATCATTCTATGACCATTTGAAAGCATCACTGTAAACATACTGCTACTATACTTTTTAGCTGTACTACGGTATTATAT
Source organism: Sinocyclocheilus anshuiensis (assembly GCF_001515605.1). NCBI lineage: Eukaryota > Metazoa > Chordata > Actinopteri > Cypriniformes > Cyprinidae > Sinocyclocheilus > Sinocyclocheilus anshuiensis. Next base: position 506,413 of record NW_015557077.1, read on the forward strand.
ATTTTTTACATTTTTAACTATTAAAGTACCACAGTACTGCCATCTGAATTTAGTTGAACTTGTTTTTTGCACTTGTATATTATAATTTTACTATAAGGTATTCTGAGCTACTATTTCTGTTTACAAAATGCCTGTACAGAAAAATATTACTTAATTATCAATATTATTTTATAATTTTTTTAATGAATACTATTTTATTAATATTATTTTATTATGTTTTTTGACGTTGTAAATAGAAGAAGAAGAAGAAGAATTTTGAGGATTAAGATTTATAATCAAATACGAGTATCAAATATGATGATTTATTTTTTTACATTTAAAAAAAAAATTATCTAAGGGTTCAATTAACTTTATAAAATTATTATTTAAGACATATATATCAGGATTTACAGGGTTAATGGCACTAAAATAAATACAATTACAAATATTATATATATATATATATATATATATATATATAATATTCAAGGTTACTAATTTACTAGCAATTTCTGGGTTAAAATTATTTCTATATCAATTTGTTTTTATTAAATGTTAAAATAAATGTAAAATTAATTTAATTTAAATTAAAGTCATTTCAATTAAGTTAAACATTGATTTGTGATGCCTGTGCAATATTGAAAATGTTTTGTCTTTGCATTGAGAACCTTTCTATTTTTATGGCCTCTAAATAAAGTTTATTAAAAAAAAAAAAAAGAATTGTTTTTTTTTGGAAAGACAATTTCCACTCAGAAATGGCTAGGACATTTAGCAAAGAAACACATTGAACTAAACATTACATTTTGAGGTAGAAAGACACATGCTAGAAAATACTCCGATACTTAATGCATGTAATGCAATGCATGTAAAAATTGCATTAAGGGTGTTCAGTTCAACACATTGACTTTGAGCATTATCTGCTTGGTCCATCACAGTAATGATGATTTGTAGCCGACCCCTTTGTATAACCGCGTGCATTTGTGTTTTTAGTTTCTACAGGTGACAGCGCTGAGGGAAAATGGATGCTTCCAATGAGTTCTTTCCAGAAGTAATTTCAGGACCTGATTAAGCATAACGACGGCGGCGCTTCAGGTTTCACCCCTCAGCCTCGACATTTTACAAACAGCAGCAGAACTCATCCTCAGAGATGCCTGCCGGAGCGGAGGAGTCACTTGAGGCTGATTTCAGTGGGCGTATTGATTTCAGCACGCCGCGCTCTCCTCGTCATTAGCGTGTTGCTAGCATGCTAACTGCGAGAGGATTGCGCGTGATTACAGCGGCCCACTGAACCTGCTGTCAATCAAAGCCTCACCTTCCAGGGGAACAGCGGTCTGCGTGCGTGGGGAAGCAATTAGTGATTAATACACTGATTAGCATTGAAAGGCTGGCTGTTAGCGAGAAGCGGGCGACTGAGACGTGGGTGTAGCCTGTCATCATCTCTGACAGCCGTTTCTGCTCCTACTTGAGGTACGAACGAAATCTTCAGGGTCGGAGCCGTGTCACGTCGAGTGACTGTGCTTGATTGCAGACGTATCCAGGAGCTTTTGAGCTAGAACTGAGTTGCTATCGTGAGACAGTCACAACCTTAAGACGCAAATCAGATCAAGAAACCAATCAGCAATTTGACAAATTGTCAAGTAGGCCTATTGAAGACACTTCGGCGCTTTCTTCAACTGATCTCAATTGACTGAAAGTTTAAAAAAACTTTTTAGCAAGCATGTTGCTGGCATGATTAAGCATGTTTCTAGCATTTCAACATGTTGTTTGCATGTTTCAGCACATGACTACTGCTTTAACACAGTGCTAGCATGTTTGTAACGTTGTCAGCATGATTCTAGAACATTGCTAGCATGTTTAAGCATGTTTCTAACATGTTGTTAGCTCATGGCTATTGTTTTGGTGTCATTAACATGATTAAGCATGTTTTTAACATTTTGAGCATGTTGTTAACATATTTTGGCACTTTGCTATTGTTTTGGTGTGACATTAACATGATTAAGCATGTTTTTTTTGGTTTTTTTACATTTTTAGCATCTTGTTAGCATATTTTAGCACATTGCTATTGTTTTGGTGTCATTAACATGATTAATCATGTTTTTAACATTTTTAGCATCTTGTTAGCATATTTTAGCACATGGCTATTGTTTTGGTGTTATTAACATGATTAATCATGTTTTTAAAATTTTCAGCATCTTGTTCGCATATTTTAGCACATCACTACTGTTTTTAGCATGTTGCTAACATGATTAAGTATGTTTTAATGTTTTTTAAAATGTTGTAAACATGTTTCAGCACATTGCTATTGTTTTAGCATGTTGCTAACATGATTAAGCATGTTTCCAACGTTTTTAACATGTTGTTAGCAGGTTTTACCACATTGCTATTGTTTAGCATTTTGCTAATGTGATCAAACATGTTTTTATTGTTTTTTACCATGTTGTTAGCATGTTTGGGCACTTTGATATTGTTTTAGCATGTTGCTAGCATGTTTAAGCATGTTCCTTACATTTTGTTAGCAGGTTTAAGCACATTGCTATTGTTTTAGCATGTTGCTAACATGATTAAGCATAATTCTAACGTTTTTTTACGTGGTAAACATGTTTTAGCACATTGCTAATGTTTTAGCATAATTATAGAATGATGTAACTGTTCCTTTAAATTTAACTCAGCCCTTACATTTTTTTTAAATAAATTGTATTTATTCATATTTTTTAAATTACATATAAATTGTATTCATATATTATATAATTATAATATTTTGATTTTTTTTTGTAATTATTTATTTTCTTTTGCTTTATTTAAATATTTTTATTTTTTATTAATTATGTTATTTAAAAAAACATTTTTTTTTTAATTTATTCTATTTAACATTTTATTTAAAACAAATTTTATTTAAAGAACCACCCACTTAGACCGAGAGAGACATGTAAAGTCAAAAACAATGCATTTGCTCTGAATATGGTATGGCAATCTACTGTATGAACAGTCATAAACATTTAAAAAATTGAACATTTTAGTCTGTTAATTACAGTAGTGATTATTATAAACAAATAGGCATATCTCTATCGTGAAAAACTTGGCAAATCCAGTGTCAAGTTCTACCTTGTGTTTCCAGGTGTCAGTGGACAGTGATGTCTGAGGCAGAAACTAAAAAAACATAAAACATGTGCTTCCAGACATCACTGCAAAGCTAGGGTGACCATATTTTAGTTTTCCAAAAAGAGGACAGTGTGGGGGGGGGGGTCTGAGGTGTGGTTGGTTGGTGATTAAAGTAGTGCCCAAAGTAGCGCAATGACCATATCCCAAATATCAACACTATATCAAAATATCAAAAATATGTAATTTCCATACCTAAAATACATATTTTACAGTCACATAAACACAGCTAAAAAGCTTCCTACCAGTGGCCCTCCTTCTCAAAACTTAACATCGAGCACAGTTTTATAATATTTAGAATGCAAAATGTTTCAATACAAGCATTTCAGTCAAATAATTAATCCAACATTTCAAACCTTTAACCCACGGAGGAAAATCAATCCATGGCAGCAGTTTAAAAGCAGCCCAATTCCAAGAAAAAAAAATGCGGAAATGACAACCCTGCATGCATTCAACACGAGCTGTAGGAGTCAGATTTGACTGATCACGGGTTGAGAGGAGAGATGACTGACAGACCATGCTGGAGGATTTGCTGCTCAACAGATCCTGAGCTCATTGACAAATAGGCTATCTGATCTTCCTTTACACAGAGTGCGCGTGATCGCGAAATCGAAAGTAAACAGCGAGCGCTCATTCAAAAGAGATTTAAATACTCTGCATATTTATAGCGGCTTCCTGATGCACAAAAATAATATGCAATATTGGAATGTTTGCGGGAGCGGGCGTTAATGGTCAGAAATTCAGCGGGAGTGGGATTAAGAAAACAGTCCCTCGCAGGGCTCTAATACAAAAACGTACACAATGATTGGCGACTGTAGAAAGCAGAAGCTGAATCCCGGACATTTTGGGCGATTCAGAAATCCCGGCCGGACACATTTTTTTAGGTCCGAAAAGAGGACATGCCCGTGAAAAAGAGGACGTATGGTCACCCTATGCAAAGCTAATTAACTCTTGTTTAAGCAAACTCCCAGCAGAAGGGTTTGCCTTGCTTTGCTCCAGCTCTACAGCCGTATACCTGCCTCAGACATGAGTGGCGTTCTTTCTGCCCACCGTCAGCTTTCCATGGGTCAGCTGTCACTTTCAAAGTAGGACAGACAGTGCTCGAGCTCATGGGCTGGCTGCGGGTCAGACTGTTGTTTCAGCACGTCTCTCACACACACGCCGCATTCCCATACCGCTAGAGTTGACAACACAAACTCACAATATTATTAGAGACCCCGTTAGACCGCAGCTAAACACAGAGACAAACCCGGGAAGGCTGCAAAAGCTAAAAAACAATCACGCTGTTGCTAAAGACACTTGCTGTGGTGTCAGCTGTCATTCCTCCTTCACTTGCTTGCTGCCTTCAGGTCCTCATGGGAAGTTCCTGCTCGTGAGCTTAGAAGCTCAAATGTGACTTTGGCTGGAATAAAATGGACATGTTGCGCAATTTCTTTCTCTTTTTGTCTTTCACTTACAGACGGCGCTTATTTGCACTGGAGCAATGAAATATTAATAGAAGGTATTTCTTAATGGCTTTAACTCTCTACTAGCATGTGAAGAGTTTGGTTCCAAAACGTTATAAATCCATTTAGATTAATTTGAGTAAAAATGTGTTTTCTTTACCAAGAAAGTGGCAAGATGAAAACCACTATTTTCTGTTTCAAACTTTCACATAGCATCTTTAGGTTATAATAACACTAAAAATTCAAATCCAGATTTCGATTTTCAAAGATTTATTATAAAATTGTATTATTTTTTTTCCCACAATGCAATAAATCCATGACACGTTTTTTTTTCTTCCCCAAAATGCAATAAATCCATGACACGTTTTTTTTTTTTTTTTTTCCAAAATGCAATAAAAAAAAAAAAATGTTTCTAGCATGTTTTAGCATGTATACTTGTCTAGGTTGGTTTGAAGCTTAAAGATGTTGGAAGTTTAGTTCTAAAAGCATTTTAGGATGTTTTTAGCATTTTTCTAGCATGTTGTTTGCCTGATCAAATATTTCATAATTTTTAACATGTTTCCAACACGTTTTAGCATGTTGCTAACATGTTTAGGGATGTTTCTAACATGTTTTAACATGTTGTTAGCATGTGTTAACACACCGCTATTGTTTTAACATGTTTAGGCATGTTTCTAACATGCTGTTAGCATGTTTTAATTCATTGCTAACATGTTTCTACAATATTTTAACTCTTCCCTAGCATGTTTCAACACATTGCTAGCATGTTTTAGCATGCATTTAGGATGTTTACGGCATGTTTTAGCACATTGCAAGCATTTTTAACACACTGCTTGCATGTTTCTAACATAGCATTTTGCATGGTTCTAGCATGTTATTGGCACATTGTTAGCATGTCAAGCCAACAAAATGATCAATATTGCAATACTGACATTTGCTATATCCAAATAAAAGGCGTGTGCTTCGTATCTGAACAGAGCTGCTGCATCCGCTGCTGTTTTCACGCTGTTCTCCTTTAAGATCCGCTCACTCATTCTTACTCTCATTAAGTGTCTCATTGCACTGGCACACATTTCAATTTCACTCCAAAGAGGTCACAGTAGACTACGTCTGGGTTCTTCTGTTTGTGGCACAGTAAAACCCATATGTGGCACATGGTTTTGCAGTTTTACCTTGTCTGCCTCTCCTTTGCCGACAGTTATTCACAATAGCAGGTCCATACATTACATAAAATGGTGTTCACAAGCCATTTAATTTCCCTGAGTCCCATCAGTTTGGGGTTAGTAAGATTTTTAGTATTTTCTACTCACCAAAACTGAATTTTTTTGACAAAAAATACAAGAAAAACAAAAAAATTCTGAAATATTATTACAATTTAAAATAGCTTTTTCCTTAGTGAATATCTGTTAAAATGTAATTTATTTCTGTGATGCGCAGCTGTATTTTCAGCATCATTACTCCAGTCTTCAGTGTCACATGATCTTCAGAAATCATTCTAATATGCTGATTTATTATTATTATCAATGTTGAAAACATAGTTGAAAATGTTGGGGGGAAAAAACTAAATCAATATTTTTATTTAGCAAGGATGCATTAAAGTTCATCAAAAATGGTAGTAAAGACAAATATATATATATATTAAGCAGCATAAGCTGTTTTCAACATCAATAACAAATAATAAGAACCATTATTAATAGTCAATAATCAAGCACCAATAATAATTGATAATAATAGAGCAGCAAATCGCTATATCAGAATGATTTCTGGAGGATTATGCGACGATATAAAATTATATATGTATATATTATATATGTAATTCTCTTATAAGTCTTCCAAATATTCCAATTCTCTTCAAGCAACGCAGTGTTAGGAAACACCCCAAAATGGCCAACTTTTATGGTGTTTGTGTAACAGTTTTTCGAGCTTTCTAGGTATTATAAGTCAGTTCTATAGGTTTGGACCAACATGAGCGCGAGTAAACGACGACAGAAGCTTCATTTGTGGATAAACTTTCACAGCCACGCGTCCTCGGTTCAGTTTCCGAGTGCTGCTGCTACTCTATTCTCCCGCTCCTGAGGGCATTATGATCTTCCTGTAATGTGATAAAGAAAAATACAACTCACTTGTGAGCCTATTTGTTATTGTCTTCATTAAATGATGGCCTGTGAATCACTGTAATGGCCCGTGCGATCTCCTCTGGCTCTAGAGGCTAAAGAAAATTGGGGCTTGTGAGACAATTCACCAAGTTTATTTGTCATTTACTAACTATTTCACTGGCAAAAATCACATTATCAGTCAGATGGAATCATATTAATGTTGGATATTCTTACCGTCCTACCAAAGGAAAGGAGGCCAGCGCGTGTCGCATAATAAAAAACGTCCTGACCATCAATCCCACTTTTCGCAGCTGCATCCTGAAATGGCACAATCCTGATCAGTTTAATAATTTTTGCATTGATTTCCTCGCTAACGGAGAGCGTCGGACCACCGCGACCCACTTAGATTAATCTTGTTTGAGCTTCGGCTTCAACACCATGTCGCTTTCTGCTTGCCGTGAATAAGAAGCTGTAATTATTCTCATTGGTTGGGATGAACATCATCTGTGCCTCCACCTGTCTGGTTTGTTTGATTGTCTGAAAGACCTGACGTGATCGGTGCAATGGAATAGGTTTCTAAGAACAATTAGTAAACAATGGTGCTTTGAAAACATGCTAAATGAATGCTTTGGCTTTTAATGACTCACCATGCAAACAGACTCGTCCTAACGACACGCATGCATGTGTACAGACAAACACAAACTCCTGTTTCTGCAGGTTTTTAAGGAATAAAAGTCAGGAATAAATTGAAGGGAATGCAATATAGATATAAATGTCTGGGGACCATTTTTGAGTTTTATTAGCAAGAGTTTGAAAATATAAATTCCAATAGATCTCCGTTATTTTTTTTTATTATTTTACAAAAAAACAAAAATTAATACAAAAAAATAAATAAATAAAGGAAATTAAATAAAAACTCTGTAATACAATGAATATGTTTGCTGAAACCAAAGTAATTTAACAAATATTGTAGTAATTAATAAATTATTAATTTGCAATTATTAACTAGAATATGGAAATAATTTTACTGTACCTTCTGATCAAGGTGATTTAACATATATTAGCATAATAATTTGATAAATTATTAATTTGAAATGATTACTGCCACAATTTGAGTGATTCTGTAATACAATTAATATTTTTTAATTAAACCAAGATAATAGTACAACAAATATTGCCATAATAATTTAATACATTATTGCTTTAAGTGTTTCTGTAATACAATGACTATTTTTTGTTAACTCGGTACACAATCAAGGTAATGAAACAAATATTGCCATAAATTAATACATTATTATTTTCACATTATTATTGCTACCATTTAAGTGATTTTGTAATACAATTAAGTTTTTTTTTTTTTGGTTAAACCAAGGCCATATAACCAATATTGCCATAATAAATTTACAAATTATTCATTTGCAATTATTAACTAGAATATGAAAATAATTTTTAATTATCTGATCACACTGCAAAAAAAGAAAAGAAAAAAGGAAAAAAAAAATTTCAATCAGTATTTTGGTAATTTTTTCAATTCAAATGTGTAAAGATTCTTAAACCGAGATGCATTAAGAAGCAAAACGACAGAAGAAGTCTTGTTTACTATGAAATGTATCAATATAAAGTGAGTTTATGATGAAAACAACAACAAATCTGTCAATGAGCAATGTTTTCAAACAGAAAACAATTCTCCAGTTTTAATTTTCCATTGACAGACATTTGTTCTTGTATTAATCATTAATCATGTAGTTTTATTCATTTTCTTAGAAAACAAGACTAGAAATGTCTTCATTTTGCATCTCAAGTAACTGTATCTTGATTTAAGGAAAACAAGACAAAAATACTGAGTGCATGCAACATTTAATCCTTTAACTTTCTGCTTCAACTTAAGATCTTTTAAGGCCTTAATCTGTAATATTAAGATCCTTTTTAAGACCTCCAGAAACCCTGCATATATCATTGCACTATTTTTCTCAAACTTTAGGACTGTGGTCTCAATGTCTGCCGGGCTGAAGCCCTCAAGCTTTGTTTAAAAACGAAAAGCAGTAACATATTGGACTGCAGCAGAACTCAAAGTGTGATGGCTGTTTTGCTTTGTGCTTTGGCCAACATAACACCCGACGATGCCAGAATCGATGTGTGTGTAATTCTGAATGCATCTGAACTGTTTGCCAATAATAGCTCGACACAAAAGCAGGTCCCAAACCAGTCTGAGGAGTTCAGTGCACTGAGGGTCCTTCCGAATTCACAGAAACTCTCATTCTGAGTTCATGTAGCCTCTGTGTCTCCATATCTGTGAGGATGTTGATGCATGCAGCCACTTCAAAATGTTTTCTCGGTACTTTTAATTATACAGGTATGACGATCAGATGCTTTCAAGAAAAATAAATGCTTTAAAAGTAAGTGCTACACATAAAAAACAATTTTTCACTCAGAAATTCTTAGTAAATGCCAAAAAATTATTGCAAAAAATACCAAGTAACACATTTGAACTTAAACATGAAATTGATGAAGTAAAAAGACTGAAAATGTAATCTTCTAAAAATCATTTTAGACAAGTCTAGGTCACATTTCAACACAAAAATTAGAATATTATGTTTTGCATTAGGAAAATTATGCCTGGTCCATTTAGATTTTCTGCATTTATTGCATTATTTTCATTACAATTAAGCATATTTTTTCATTACTGTAATGTGTCTTATTATATATTTAAAAAATATTTTTAATGTATTTCAATGTATTTTAATATATATTTTTTTTACATTTTAATTTTTTTTAACGCTGCTTAACAAAGATTCTGTAATATATATAATCAGGTATTATAACAAATATTGCTATAATAATTTAATTAATTATTAATTTGAAATTATTAATGCAACAATTTAAATGATTCTGTTATAAAGCAATTATTCTTTTGTTAAACCAGAATAAAATCAAGGTAATGTAATAAATATTGCCATGATACATTATTTATTTGAAATTATTACTGCCATAATTTATGTGATTCTGTAATTCTGTAATTAATATTTTTGGTTAAACAAGTATACAAGGTCAAGGTAATTGTCAGACTCTGTTCCATGTTTTGTCTGTGTCTTGCTTCCCAGGTGTTCCTTTCCCATGTTTAATTTGTCCCAGGTGTTCCCCATGATGGTTCATTGATCCCAGGTGTGTCTCGTCATCCCCTCCTCCTGTGTGTATTTAAAGTGTTCCCAGTCCCTAGTTCTCTGTCCGCTGTTGAACGTCTTCCTGTGTTCGTCTCCCTTGGTTCCTTGGTGCAAATAAAGTCTTGGCAAAGTATTCTCCAGCATCTCCTCGTTCCTCGTGTGTGTGCAACGTGACAGAACAGCGGACCAAACAGTAAGCGGCATCCCTTCCCCGTGTTTGATTTCCGTTTTTTGTAAGTTTTTGTTTTGCCTTTTTTCC
>NW_015557077.1:517567-521645 GCF_001515605.1 Sinocyclocheilus anshuiensis
CCCCATTGGATGTTATATGGCGTGAGGTCACGCCTTCCGGAGGGGGGCGTTATGTCAGACTCTGTTCCATGTTTTGTCTGTGTCTTGCTCCCCAGGTGTTCCTTTCCCATGTTTAATTTGTCCCAGGTGTTCCCCATGATGGTTCATTGATCCCAGGTGTGTCTCGTCATCCCCTCCTCCTGTGTGTATTTAAAGTGTTCCCAGTCCCTAGTTCTCTGTCCGCTGTTGAACGTCTTCCTGTGTTCGTCTCCCTTGGTTCCTTGGTGCAAATAAAGTCTTGGCATAGTATTCTCCAGCGTCTCCTCGTTCCTCGTGTGTGTGCAACGTGACAGTAATATAACAAATGTTGGCATAATAAATTAATTTATTATTATTTGAAATTATTGCTACAATTTAAGTGGTTCTGTTATACAGTACAACACATATTGCCATTAATAAAATAATTAAAAAACAACAATAATAATTAAATTATTATTGCCACATTTTTATTTATTTGCATCACAGTAAAGAGAATGAGATTTTTTTTTAAATTAGATTTTATTCATGAATTATAGTAAAAAGAATCTGTCATGAAAATGATCAATTAAATGATTCTATAATACAATGATTATTTTTGGTTAAACCAGTCTACAGTGAAGGCAATATAACAAATATTGCCATAATAAATTAATTTAATGCATCATTCATTTAAATGTTTACTGTCACAATTGAGTGAAATAGTTTTTCTGCATCACAGTAAAGAAAATTAGATTTCTTTAAAGAGATTTTTTTCTTGCATTACAGTAATTACAGAAAATATTGCAGACATATCTTAATGATCCTACATTGTCACGACAGATTCGGTGAAACTGACCCACATGGGGTCATTTGTAATGATATACCTGCCACATAGTCATAAGAGTTTCAGATTTTCCTCATGAAATGGCTTGATTGCGACTGCATTTGTCCTGTCGTCCACCGCATGACTCTATGCATTAAACCGCACTCGAGTTCTGCAATATGAAACATGAATCATGCATCGCTTAAGTTCCTGTTACACAGATGATCGCATTATGCAGCTATCACTGCGTTACGCTAATGGCTCGCTGCATTTTCTCTAAGACGGCCCGAGGTACAGTATGCCGTTTCACTGTGACACGGATTGCAACATAACCTTTGCAACCTCGTAAAGGTGATTGATAGGAGCAAAGCTACAAACCTTTTATGCCAAAGAGTAGCGTTAACCTTTTTCCTTGAGTTCAGTCGATAAGAAACGCTGGGGGTTCAAGGACAGTAGCTCAAGATCTGCTGTTCTGTGACATGTTGGAGATATGCAACTTCTGCCTGTCTATGAAGATGTCTGCATCATATTTCACCCCAAAATCAACAGAAAATAAGAAAATATTTTTGGCATAAAAATTAAAGGTGTTTGTGACCTATAAGATTTGTTCGCATTCTTTTTATGATGATTAAGTACAAATTTTCTCGTTACAATTCTCATTACTCATCCTAACTTGACACGTTTTATAAATATTAATAAATTAAATTAAACACAGCACATACTACCGATAATGTATCCGGAAACACTTAAAAAAAATTCCATTTATTAGCCAACATGAACTAACAATGAAAAATACTTCTAATGCATTTATTAATCTTAGTTAATGATAATTAATCATTAAAATCAAAAGATGCATCTGTTAATATTATCGGTTCACTTTACAATATGGTTGTCTTAGTTATCATTAGTTAACTTCATTAGTTAAAGAATAAATATATATATATTTATAGAATAAAAAAATAATTTAAAAAAATTCCATTTATTAGCCAACATGAACTAACAATGAAAAATATTTCTAAAGCATTTATTAAGCTTAGTTATTTGTTAAATTATTAAAATCAAAAGATGCATCTGTTAATATTATCGGTTCACTTTACTATATGGTTGTATTAGTTAACATTAGTTAACATAATGAAAAATATTTCTAAAGCATTTATTAAGCTTAGTTAATGTTGAATTATTAAAATCAAAAGATGAATCCATTAATACTATCAGTAACAATTTACAATAAGGTTGTATTCCTTGATTCATATATTAGCTAACAACAAATTTACAATGAAAAATACTTCTAAAGCAATTATTAATCTTACATAATGTTATTTTCAGCTTTTAATAATACATTATTAAAATCTAAAGTTGCATCTGTTAATGTTATCAGTAACACTTTACAATAAGGTTGCATTAGTTAATGAATGTGTTAGAAAAAAATACTTCTAAAGAATTTATTAATCTTAGTTCATTTAATAAATTCTTAAAATCAAAAGTTGCATTTGTGAATATTATCGGTAACAGTTTGCAATAAGATTGCATTTGTTCATTTATATATTTAACATAAACTAACAATAAAACATACTAAAGCATTTATTAATCTTAATGTTTTTTTTCAACATTTAATAATAAATTATTAAAATCAAAAGTTGTATCTCAATATTATTGTTTACACTTTACAAAGTTGCATTAGTAATCATTATTATCTACATTAGTTAACTTGAAGTAACAATGAAAAAAATACTTCTAATCTTAGTTAATGTTAATAAATTAAAATCAAAAAGTTGCGGTTATCGGTAAATTATCGGTAACAATTTACAATAAGCTTCCATTTGTTAAACCATACATTAGTTAACATGAACTAACAATGAAAAATACTTAACACATTTATTAATCTTATTGTTAGTCAAATTTACTAATACATTTTTAAAATCAAAAGTATCTGTTAATATTATTTACAGTAACTGACCTGAGCTAATATGAATAAACAATAAATAGTTGTACTTTTGAAAACTAGCCTTAACAAAGATGAATAAATACTGTAACAAACATTGCTCATTTCTAGTTAATGCATCAACTGATGTTAACTAATAGAACCTTATCGTAAAGTGTTACCATGTATCTTTAAAAACATGCATTACAATGTAAATAATAATTCTTATTTGCCTTAATATAATGAGATTTTTTTGTTTTTTTTTTAATTCTGGGATTATTTGGTGTAAAAATAATCCCACAATTCCAACAATCTTAATGGTCCTAAATCAGGCGTAACTCTTTATTTAATTATAAATGACTTCTTTAGTATGATTTTGAGGTAAAATATGACACGTTCTTGAGAGTTGTCGTGAGATTCACCCAGATTCTGCAGAAGACGCTTATTTAAAGGGGTCATATGATGCAATTTCAATTTTTCCTTTCTCTTTGGAGGGTTACAAGCCTAACAACATTATTAACTGTCTTGATATTTACTTACATTACCGTGTAATTGCATTACATTTCCGACGCGTGCTTATGGTGTTCGGCCAATCACAATGCACTGGGTCAGCTGGCCAATCAGAGCAGACTGCGCTTGTCGGAAGGAGGGACTTTGTAGAAAACGAAGCGTTTGAGAGAGGCGGGGCATAGAGGACCTACAATAATGTACAGTATTTGAAAAATAATGTGTTTTTTGAACATTAAAGCATGCCAACATATTCTGTTACACCAAATACACAAAATAATGATCTTTAAAATAGCATCATATGACCCCTTTAAGAGCAGCTTTTGAAGTGTGACTGTGACTTCAGCAGGAATCACTGGAACGACCTATAATCAATGAAAGGGGCTTTACAGCAGGGTCCACATTCCCTCGAGGCTTCATTCAAAGCCCAGATTAGTGGGTGGCCATTCGCTAATGTGGGCTTTCTACCGCTGTGCGCATGGATAAAAAGCGTCCAGCAACTAAACTTAGACCGGGTTACAAATCCCCGGACAGCGCAGGTCATTTTCAGCGAGGAAGGTGGGCATGAAGGTTACTCATCAAGCGTCTTTTTTGATGACACAAACAAATGACACAACAATTACGCTGCGGGAGGTACACAGCTGTCCTTGAAGTCTGAATATGGGTCACTTTAATGGGTCAGTTTTTGACCACCTAGAGGTCAAAGGTCACTAAGGTCTAAATTGCATAACAAGTGTTTTCACGACTGATAAAAGGGTTTGACCAAACAGGTCAAGAGACTAGATTTAACTATAATCAGATTTAACTTTAACGAGATTTTTGAACTGGGA
>NW_015557077.1:521683-536172 GCF_001515605.1 Sinocyclocheilus anshuiensis
AACTTGTTGGGATACATAGGTTTTAGCTATGTTACCCAGTTCTACCCAAAGTAAAGTGCACACCAGCTTATCACTTATTCATTAATTGCTCCAATTCTGTATTTCTCCTGTATAGGAGCTTCTGTTGCTAATCCATTTTCAGCTCCTGGATGAAGAAAGATGTGCTGACAGCTTATACAACCTCCGAGACCCCCAGCAGCTGATAACTGTTTATCATTAGGTCAAACTAGCAGTGGGTGCAGTGTAGCCCAACAGCAGCGCTACAGTTTCAAACCTGCGCTCATCTAATGGCTTCGCTCTGTGCTGATCTAATGAGAGACGTGTTAAATTTGGCTCAGTGACAGAGCAAAACTCTCCCCCATTGTGCAGGAGAGCTCGGAGATCCAGGTTCTGACCAAATTATGTCAAAATTAAACATTGCTTGTCATTGTTTTCATAATAGCAGAATAAAGTGGACACTTTGAAGTCAAGCTGGGTTATGAAAGAAACAAAGTGTGAAAGAAACAACAGCGTAGTCAAGTGTGCGTCCACACAGGGGACAAAAACTGTCTCAGATTGCTTAGATGAGAATAGATGAGGCCATAGGCCACTTGTCGCAAATAAATTATGAGTGGCAAAACAAATAATGATTCCAAGGTCAGCGCTGCTGCTACAGTCGCACGGCGTCCAGCATTACGATCAGTGCTTCTCAAAACCAAGAGATCAAGACAAATAAAACAGGATTTAAAGGAACAGTTCAGCCAAAAATTACAATTTGCTAAAATGTGCTCACCCTCAGGCCATCCAAGATGTAGGTGAGTTTGTTTCTTCATCAGATTTGGAGAAATATAGCATTGCATCAGTGTCTCAGCAATGGATGCTCTGCAGTGAATGGGTGCCGTCAGAATGAGAGTCCAAACAGCGGATTCGAACCGGAGCTCCTCGCCTCTCAAGTACGTCTCCGTACACCACGAGCTACCGAACAAACCTAGCGTCTATGAAAACCCATAGATATGAAGCTGGATATGTGCGGCGCTAACATTCAAAAGCATCAGTTTTCAAATCTCCCAGCATATTAAAAATGTTTTGAAGTCACAACATAATACTCTTCAAGTAATTGTGCGAAAATTACGCTTTATTAATCGAAACTCTGTAAATCATACTTTGTGTGAAAATAATTTAAAAGGTGTCGGAGTTTTACTGCCTCTAGTGTTCATTTCTTTTGGAAACTGCAGTGATGTGTACTTATTGGTACGTATTTCGCGTCTCGCGAAAAAGTGATCCCAGGTATGTTTTTGCCATGAGACCGGGTAGGATAAAAACATCACAATAATCCGTTTAACACAATGGTTTGAAGTTAAACACATATTAATGCTGGATTTGTTTCAGCTTTTGTCTTCTCCAGATGTTAACTGATGGACTGGAGTGCTGTGGATTACTTGTGGATTATTGTGATGTTTTTATCAGCTGTTTGGACTCTCATTCTGACGGAACCCATTCACTGCAGAGCATCCATTGCTGAGACACTGATGCAATGCTACATTTCTACAAACCTGATGAAGAAACAAACTCATCCTGATCTCGGATGGCCTGAGGGTGAGCACTTTTTCAGAATATATTCATTTTTGAGTGAATTATTCCTTTAAGCATTATGCTTTAATCATATTAACCGTTCCTGGTTGATCCAGTCCAGAGTCTGCAATAGCAATAGTCTTTTTAATCACCTGTCAGCCACAGCCAATCAGAACAGATTGAATCAAGATCCCCAGAGATCATACATCACCAGCTGACAATATGACAGATGACTCCCTGTTCATCATAATTAGGGTGCAGTCGCATGAGCGATGATTCTTAACATGGGCCTTTTGAATAAATGCAAATAACTAGTAAATCACTAAGAATTATTACATCAAGCATTGCTGTCTCTGTTACGATCACTTCCTCTGTTTATCCACAGCTCACACACACACACACACACACACACACACACACACACACACACACACTCACACACTCACGCATGCACGCATGCACGCACGCACTCACACACATGCACGCACTCACACAAACACACAATCACACACACACACACACACACACACACACACTCACTCACTCACGCATGCACGCATGCACGCACGCACTCACACACATGCACGCACTCACACAAACACACAATCACACACACACACACACACACACACACACACTCACTCACTCACGCATGCACGCATGCACGCACGCACTCACACACATGCACGCACACACACACACACACACACACACACACACACGTGCTCTGTAGACTTCAGCCATATTATACAAGGCACTTGTTTAAAATAAATAAAAATATTTGAACGTTAATTGATATGTTATGTAGCCTAAGTATCTTATTTCAGCAAAACAAAGATTTCAACATTATTATTTTATTTACGATGGATGTTACAGCAAAGAACACCACTGAGAGCATGTTATAACATCTAAATTAACTAGTTTTATTCCAAAAGTATATGTATATATTAATATATTCAGTGAAAAATATCATTTAACATCAATTTACACAATTGAAAGTATTTTTCAGGTTCAAGATCAGGTACGAATATCCATATTTGCATTTCATTTTACATTATTTATAATAATGCTTCATTTTAACCAAGTTTAATTGAGTATTGATAATTGTTAGCTTTGTAGATAACGATATTTCGTAATAATAGTTGGTGACGGTGTTGTCATGGCGCTGTTTTTGTTGAGGTTGTTCATAACAGCGTTTTACTTAGCAATACCTTCGTTTTTACTAACAAGAATTCACGATTTTGTGTCTGACTCTTACTTTATTCGAACTAAACATGTAAAAGAATGTCGTGTAAAATAGTTTTTTACCTCATTTCTGATCTCGGTGTGTTTTCAGCACCTTGGACAAGAGCGCGAAGATTAATAAGAAATAAGGTGCGGTTTTTTTTTTCTTTCTTTCCTTTTCTTTTCTTTTCTTTTCTCTTTTTTTTTTTTTTTGCGCGCTGCTGCTGACCTTTAAACACAGCAAGGAGCGAGTGTTTCTTCTTAGGTTAAAAAAACTGCTAAAATGCTTTTTAAAAGTTTAACTACTTTTAACTTGCCAATAATATTAAAAACAGCGCGACACAGGCGCAACACGAAGAAAAACAAAAACAACAACAAAAAAACAGCGACGCTCACACCTGTTCTTGTAAACCACACACACACACACACACTCACTCACACACACACACACACACACACACACACACACGCGCGAGAACTGACAGCGTTCAGAATAACAGAAATCGTATCTGATGTGATTAAACAAGCATGCTTGGCATGCATATTGTGTTCAAGTATAACGCCATTATCAACAATAAATGTGTTTCTGACTTAATTGCGTCATTAAGAATCAACAGCGTCACAAACATCCGTCAAAACATGGATCTTTCCCCAATTAATGCACTCATAAAAATAGACAATTACATAATATAATTGTCATAAGACAAAACCAACCCGTTCAGGAATCACTTTACGCGAAGGACTACGAATAATTCCGTTTAAATCTGATTTGAGGCGTGTTGTGTGTTTTTAATTAGATTTTAGTTATACAATCAAAGACTTTCAGGAACAGATATATGATTTCGAGATAAAAAAAATTGAAACTTTTTTTTTTTTTTGCATTTTGCAAATAGTAAAAGCAACCTACTTACATGTGAAACTTCGCTCCTGTTCAGCTGTATATGTGCAAAAGTGTTCACACGTTTCCTCTGATCAACAGAAAGAGCCACAGGAAAGCCATGGTGAAAATCCCCAGCAATAAAAACAAGTTGCGCATTTAATGTGCCAAGTTCAGTCTGAAGTGAATCCACGCGGAAAAGACCCTTAAATCCCCTCTTTTTCACATCATCCTGAATGTCTGTCCTGTCCCTGTGCCATTGATCCGCAATTCCCAATCACAAACACACACACACAGACTCCAGCACATGAAGTTATGGCTCTGTGTCTCCTGGATGTTCATGTGTATCTCAGACTGAACTGATCTGAGAGCAGCAGAGAGCCAGTGCTTCGATGTAACGCCTCCTCCACGAACACCATCTGCTCCAGCCGCAAAAAGTGAATAAAGTGCATCATGTTTTGTCATATGGGTTGTTTTAGGTTTGTAATATATAGGCTAGGTTGTGTTTTTCTCCCTTTAAATATTATATTAAGCGCATTGTGTTCTTCAAGCTCAGGATTTGGGAGTTAATACAGAAATTTCATGTGTGCATGGCTTTTTTATGTAGAATGAGATACAGACTATTCATATGCATGCAAATTCCATTTCATAACTAATAAAATATACTCAGTGTGAGGTATAATACAGTGCATACGTCATTAATTATATAGGCGATAATACAGTGCATTAAATGGTTTTGCTCACACATATGGACTGGAGAGAAAGATAATTTGTCGAATTAGATAAAAATATGTCGGTGACTATGAAGTTTGCTCAACTAAATGTGGAATATGAGTTCATAACTCCATCTGTTGGTCAGAGAAAGTATCACAGGGCAGACTATGGTTGTGTTTCAGAAATCTAGTGAGTAATTTTAATTATGCATGTTCTTTCATTCAAATATCATTGCGAGAGATGCATCATTGTTTTGTTTTAAATTCACAATGAATAGTTTAAATACTCACTGTAGAAATGTGTTGCTTGCATCTTTTATTATTGAGTAGGCTATACGCTCTATTGTATGTGAAATTGAAATGTATTGGAAATAAGGGGCCAAACAAACTTGTGGTCTGTGCACAACAATGCCAAATGTACACTGCAAAGGTGGCACAGAAGCACTTCTGAAGCGGCATTTAGGTATCTACACAAACTGTTTAATGCGAGGTGGCATAAATGCATTTCTACAACCCTGTTGAAAAAAACAGCATATGCTGGTTAGGTATGTTTTGAAGCTAGGATGCTAGTTTGAGATGGTTTATGTTGGTCCTTTGCTGGTCCTTTGCTGGTTTCTGCTGGTCCTTAGCTGGTCATGTGCTGGTCCTAAACTGGTCCGACCAGCTTAAGACCAGCACATGACCAGCATAAACCAGCAAAGGACCAGCATAAACCAGCAAAGGACCAGCATAAACCAGCACATGACCAGCTTAAACCAGCAAATGACCAGTTTAAACCAGCAAATGACCAGTTTAAACCAGCAAATGACCAGCTCAAACCAGCATCCCAGCTTCAAAACATACCTAACCAGCATATGCTGTTTTTTTCAACAGGGAAAAAATAACAGTATACGTTGATACTATAGTGCCAAATTTACACTGCAAAGGTATACACTCAGTATATATTACTGTATTGCAAATAAGTGGCCAAACACACTGGTTTTCCATCGTCTTTACACTACAGAGGTGGCCTAGGACGTAGGCTGATTTAGACATTGATTTAACAGCAGACAACAGACCTCCCCATCCAACTACCCCAACATTTTCACATTTACGGTAGACTTCTGACCAGTTTCATGTCATCTAAAGTCTTTATTTATAGTTATGGTAGCTCATATGCATCGAGTTTTTATCTTAGCATATTAATCAGACAATAATAACAACACAATTTTGATTATGTAAAACCAACAGCATCACAGCAGTTGCTTTAAAGATATTTGTATTGTTTGACTAAACTCAAAAGAGAATATAGCAAAATATAACTTAATTAATCGAAATTTCACAAACATTTCACTGTCTCTAAACCTCTCTTTTCTTTATTCAGAGTTGACATGGAAACTATATGCAGATACTATATTATGACTCTAACGCTATGAATATGTGGCGTTCTGGCATTTATTTATAGTTATTTATTCATTCATTCTGTTCCCGCCTCGGCTCTTCTTGGCGTACCGGAAGTGACATCACGACGTCAACAAGTAAGATGGCGACGCATCACAGGCAGAATGCAGCGGGGCGCAGGAAAGTGCAGGTGAATGTTTAACGCTTGCGAGTACGCTTGTGATGTGCATGTGTGTTATTTGTGTGATGATAGTGGCATTCAGACTCATTGATCGTTGTGTGACGGCTGTTTCAATCGCGGATGTGAGCGTTTGTGTGGCGCACAGCGAGGTGGAGGCCAGGCTGTGTCTCAAAATCTAGTGTGCTGCCTACCATACTGCAGTTTTGAGTCAGGTGTTCAAGAATGCAGCATACTGGGTCTGTATGGACTGCTTACTGCAGCTCATTATAATATAAACAGGCTGTGTCGAGGTTTAGATGATCGTTATGGGCTGCAGAGTGAAAGATGAACCGGTTTTAGTCACATATTTAGGGTTTTAATAGGTCATCTCGTATCTTTGGTCGATGTCATGACAATCATCCTTCCTTAAGTATATGCATACTGACCATATATGCACATAGCATACTAAACAGATATGGTCATGTATGCATATCCCTATAAGCACATGCATAATGAGTATATAAAGATCTAAACACATGAGCGGATAAATATGAGCACGATACAAACTAAACAGATGTATATTGGAGTATGAGCACTTATAAACCCTAACTGTACTGTAAATGCCTGCATGCTGTACACATTATGCGTGTTTTTATCATGAAGGTGTGTTTAAGCTTTGCAAACTAAACATTTGATTTTGTGTGATGTATTGAACATTGTTGTTGTGAATGCTGCTTTAAATGTGAGGCACCTGAAGACATCTATAAAGGTGCCTTTCTAGCATACTTAAAAAAAAAAAACTTGAGAATGATTTGTCGTTTATGTAGCTTATTATTTAGAATGGGATGAAAATCATAATATATTCCATTGTTTTTAAGTTAAAGTGTTTGAATTAATTGTTGTCATGAAGTCACATTTATACTTGTATTTATTCTAGGCCTAGTTGTTCTGAAAAGTGTATATATATAATATTTAATGAAAATGAGTCAAGTAAAAGTTTCAAAGTTTTTACATGACTTTTACCATGTTGTATTTTTAGGAGACCAATAAATAACAATAATTATTAATCGGTTCCTTTGGTTTAAGTCTGATTCATAGTAGAGGTTGACCGATATTTGATTTTGCAGATAATGATAACTGAGGTGGAAAATAAAAGTACATTTTAATTCAAATTTGGCTGTTTTGAGATTACAATAAACTGAACAGTATTATGAACAAAAACTTGGAACTTAAAAAAAAAAAAAATAAATAAAATAAAATTGTGCTCAATTTTATTGCAATTAATAATGGCTTAACTTTCAGAATGTTTTGTATTTTTAAATTATTTTAATGAAATAAAAAATAGCTGTGCTTCATGACAGTTTTCCATTTTATTTTATTGCTATGTTTCTTATGAAAAGAGTGGAGAAAAAAGGATAAAAAGTAAATAAAATCAAGTATCAACGCAAGTATTTTAAATTGAATTTTATATTTATTTAGGCTATATTATACATTATATGTTGCCTCGGTCAACTACTTCATAAAGTGTATTTTGTAAGAAAAGAAAATTGTCCATTGTCTTACGAAGCAAGTGATCTGACAAATGAAAGCAAATAACCGGGGCATCATTTGTACATTTAAAAGGTTGATATTACTATTAAATTATAGTAATACTAGATCTGTTTAACAACATCACTTATGTTTATAGCAATAGCCCCTTTTAATGCCTTAAAATTAAATCTTACTGAATCTGCACAAATCATAAGTCACATCTAAAATGGCAAAATCTGCATTTTTGTCAGTGTCTGGTTCTGTGCCGATTAATCAGTGGACCTCTAATTCTAAGCATGCGTGTGTTGCAGGTGTCATACGTGATCAGAGACGAGGTGGAGAAATATAATCGTAATGGAGTCAACGCACTACAGCTGGATCCAGCTCTTAACCGGCTCTTCACCGCCGGACGAGACTCCATCATCAGGATATGGAGCATTAACCAGCACAAGGTAACCCGTCAGTCTTAAAACCTGTGCATGTGATGTCAAAACTAACCCGTCTGTCACTAAACCCGTGCATGTGATGTCAAAACTAAACCAAAACTACCCCATCAATCACTAAACCCGCGCATGTGATGTCAAAACTAACCCGTCAGTCACTAAACCCTTGCATGTGATGTCAAAACTAAACCAAAACTACCCCTTCAATCACTAAACCCGTGCATGTGATGTCAAAACTAACTCGTCAGTCACTAAACCAGTGCATGTGATGTCAAAACTAAACCAAAACTAAGCCGTCAGTCACTACACGTGTGTATGTGATGTCAAAACACTTCCCTGGCCGTTGAAATTACGTTCTTGCTCTTGCGTGTGTGTGTGTTTTGCAGCAGGATCCGTACATTGCATCGATGGAGCATCACACAGACTGGGTCAACGACATCGTCCTCTGCTGCAACGGGAAAACATGTGAGTGCTTGACGTGTACAGTGCAGTTCTAATGTTGTTTTATGAATGCAGTACAGATAGATATGTTTGTCTGTTGTGTCTGCAGTGATATCAGCGTCATCAGACACTACGGTGAAGGTCTGGAACGCACACAAGGGCTTCTGCATGTCAACACTGCGAACGCATAAGGTACGGTCATGGTTTCAATCAGCCTGATGACAAAATGTTACATGCACATCCAAACAAACCAGGTGCATGACCAAACACATCCAAGAAAGCCTTCAAAAAACATAGTAGACTAACTATGTGTTGACCCTTTATTTCGCTGTTCTGCATGGGTTTGCAGCCCATTTGTGTTTTCAATTAAATGCAAAGAGTTTCTAGTATGAATCTTCCAGTTGAATAAATGTTTTTTATGCTTTTCTATATTAAAGTGTGCATTATGTATGTTTCTATTTTTATAGTTTCTTGTGTATTCTTATTTTTGTGCAGGACTATGTTAAAGCATTGGCATATGCTAAAGACAAAGAGCTGGTGGCTTCTGCAGGACTGGACAGACAGATCTTTCTCTGGGATGTGAACACACTGACCGCGCTGACCGCGTCCAATAACACCGTTACTAGTGAGTTCTGATGTTAATTTTATATATATTTTTAAATATTTTCCCCCCAGATTATTATATTTAAATATCTGATATGAAGAACACATATTTTATTTTACATTTTGACGAGCAATCCAAACAGTAGTTTAGTAGACCCAAATTCGGTATTAAAGAATCAACAAATCCTAGACTTTAGTTTATGTAAAGGATCAATATTCTTTGTTGTACAGCGTCTTCTCTCAGCGGAAACAAGGACTCCATCTATAGTCTGGCCATGAATCAGATGGGGACGGTTATAGTGTCAGGATCCACTGAAAAGGTTTGAATCCGTAAATCTTTAATCAAAATGCATTTAACTTACTTAATGTGGTGTATTTGTCTGTGGAAAATGCATTGCAGAAACTGGGACTTAACTGGATTGTGATACATTTTCATAGTTTTCTTTTAATGAAGATCATGTAAAATTAGACCAGAGAGGAAATGTCGTCTCTACAGTAATTTTGTTGTACAGAGTTATGTACCTGGGCTGTGCACATCAATATATTGCGTTCTCTATTTCTCACAATTTTACCTATATTCTTTCGGTCTTAAAATTGAAATTTGTTATTTATACAAATGCCTAATGCTCTGACTCTCTTTGTGATGCTGGTAGTCTCAGATTGTCTTTGTTTTGTTGATTTGTTTGTCAGGTTCTGAGAGTGTGGGACCCGCGAACCTGTGCCAAACTAATGAAACTGAAAGGACACACGGACAACGTCAAATCCCTGCTGCTCAACAGAGACGGGACTCAGGTGCTGTCAGTCAGTCTGTCCATCTACAAACTAGAAACATTCACACACATTTTGTCAGTCAAACCCCTTTCGAGCCCTCTGAGATTTTAAGTTAACGTTTCAATAGTTTTCAAAAACAACACATTTACATGTTCATATGTTTTAGTGGCTATTTTATATATATATTTTTTTTTAATTCTTATTAAATTGAAATATTTTTAAATAGAATAGAATGTTTTTTTTAATTATTTTTATTTAAAAATTATTTTAATTTGACATTGATTTAATTAATTACAAGTTTTTAATTTACTCCCTGCAATTCCATCACGAACCACCAGGGGTGATCTTTCATAAATTAAAAAAAAGTTGTTTTGTTTTTGTAAAAATTTTAATCATTAACAACTTTTAATTAATTAATTTCAATGACCACAATGCATTTATCAAGCAGGAATTGTGTGCACTCAAAAAGAACAATGAGTTCTCAGGTGCATAGAGCAAAAAGGAGAAAAGTTTAGTCCAACAAGTCGCTGAATTTGTCCGCACACTGACATTTTTTTCAATCAGACCAAAAAAGGTCTCTCAAAAATGTAGTTTTTATTTTCCATATGCAAAAGTGAAAAAAGTGACAAAGGTGCAAAGTGTTTTAAAAAACAGACCAGAGGACCACAATGCATTTACTCATTACATTTAGTCATTTAGCAGATGCTTTTATTCAAAGCGACTTAAAAATGAGGACAATAGAAGCAATCAAAATCAACAGAAGGGCAATGATATGCAAGTGCTATAAGTCTGTTAGCTTAATGCAGTACACAGAGCAAGGTTTTTTTTTTAATCGTATAATAAATAAAAAGAAAACAGATAGAATAGAGCAAGCTAGTGTTAGAGGCCTTTTTTGCTTTTGTTAATCAGAAGTCAGAAAGTCAGAATTATAATTGTATAATAAATAAAAAGAAAACAAATAGATAGAATGCAAAAAGATTAGAGAAGCAAGTGTTAGTTTTTTTTTTTAAGAAAACAAGCAGTTAGTAAATAAATAGTGCAAGCCTAAAAGGGGCAAGTTTTTATTTTTATTTTTTTATAAAGAATAGAATTAGAATTAATGCATTAAATGCATAATATGATTGTCTGTTTATCTTTACGTTTTAATAAACAATATCTTTTTTTAAATTCCTGATATACAAGTTAATATGCATGCTCTTCAGTTGCTGTATGTATGCATTAGAACATTTTCATGTCAGTTTTTACCTTTATAATTCCCGATTTGTTCTTCACTTTTGAAGTAGGATCAAATCCATGGAATTTAGGATCGAATCGAATCCTATCCTATCATATGTGTGTTTCAGGCCTCAAACTCCTCCTTCCTCAAGTTTTGCAAGAGCAAACAGCAGTCTCATTCTTGTTTTATTGTCGACTGTAGAAGGTTTTAAAAGCCTTTGAGCTCTAAACGAGCTGGTTTTTGTGTGCTCAGTGTCTCTCAGGGAGCTCAGACGGGACGATCCGGCTCTGGTCTCTGGGTCAGCAGAGGTGTATCGCCACGTACCGCGTTCACGACGAGGGCGTCTGGGCGCTGCAGGTCAACGAGGCGTTCACGCACGTACACACACACACACACACACAAATAAATAAATAAATAACTCTTAAAATAAATATATATATATCTCTATATATTAAATAACTATGAAATAAATATATAAAATAAACATTCCCATAGACTTTAAATCAAGAGTGCAAGTTTATGCGTCAAACACAGCTATTAATAGCCGCAGCAGCTGTGGAGCGTGAGCAGGTAATAGGAAGGAAGGCAAAGTTACTGAGGTGTGAATGTGTGCTCTCCTGTCTTTCAGATGGAGCTGGACCGCTCGGCTGATCCGCATTCGGCCATCTGGGTTTCCACCACAAAGTCCACGGTTAATAAGTGGGTAAGTGCAGCTGGTGTGGGGCGAGACGCGAGCGGAAACACCACTTGCTCCAGCCGCCGTGACGTTACACACACATCCTACAGCCGAGCTTTAAATAATCTGCAGCGTGTTCCTTTACTCATTAATTAGTGTCACCCTTCGGCTAAATATCCCGGGATGGGGCGCAGTGCTACTATCTTTAGGTAATGGTTTAATTTGTTGCATGTTATAGGTTGCATCTTAAAATGGTAGAATGCTTCTGTTAGTTATGCAATTCACACTTTTCATCTGAAACTGGAGCTGTGGGCAGACACAAAGAATATTTTCACAATTGCATTCACTGAATAATTATTAGATATGATGCATTAATACTAATTTGATCCTGTCAGAGTTTGACTGAGAAGCCTGTAATTTAAACGAGTTGATGGTGCAGCACATACAAAGCATGCAATGACTGTGGCAACTTTAACATTTGAAAGGATACTATGACAAAGGTATCGCTTTCTTTATTCAAACGGATTTTTTTTTCATGAATATATGGTTGACCTGAAGAATGAACGCTATATCATACACTTGGAAAATTATGAGCTATATCACCGCTTATCGACTCTAGGGGTGTGACAATACACTTAGCTCACGAGATGAGACAAAATACAGATACTTGGTTCACTAGAACGAGACGATATTTTAATACTATTTTTAAGAAATGTTCAATGACAAAATATTTGTCTTTTAATTACAAAAGTAAAACAATGCAGTTGTATTTTGAAATACATAATGTAATATGCCTATGCATAATATGAACATAACCAAGTACATTATGTATTAAAACGAATACCTGCAGAGGGCGCTAACGGCCTGGTGACGTTTCACTTTAAAGCGTGATTAAACAATGTTTAAATCCATTCAATTTTAATATTTGGCCACATGCAAACTCAGAAACTTTTATTTTGAAATCGTGATGTACAATAAATGGCATATTTAGACATAGGTTGATGTATTCTGCTGTGTTGGCAAAGGTTTTAAATGATTTACGTTACAAATCTAGTGAGATAATGCACACTGTTTTCCCAGATGAACGTTAAGCAATTCAAATTCACAGCATATGCAGAGGAAGAGTTTAGCCCCTTTCACACATACAGTCTTTACCGGTAAGTTACCGTTAAGAGATCATGTGTGAACAGGACCTTTTCAAAAATCCCGGTAAATTTGTTCTGGCGATCATATCGTTCTTATGGAGATGACGTGATTACTCTGAGCGGTTTACAAAGCTCCGCTGCTTTTTAATTAGCTTTTCTGTGTAAATATGCGCTAGATGGACATCTTTGAACACTGCGCCTCGCAGCTTTTTGTCGCGCTTCTCCATTCATCAGCTGCGACTCTGCAGTCGGATACTATTATGCGCGTCTCGTGTTTATAAGAGCAACACATTCTGATTGGCTAGTAATGTTAGTTTGGTTGAGAGTGAAAGCTGTGCTCCTCTCATACATTGGTTGGCGAACTCATGGACTCAGAAGTGATATCAACAAGTGTTTTTTTTAAATGTAGGATAATTTTTTCCCGCAGCCAAACCCTGCACGGTGCCGGAGGACTTCAAGCCCTACAGTGAATAGTTTTCTCTTTTGCATGTTAGTTATTAAAGCTTTAACATGTAAAAAAAAGAGGTTGCAAATCCTACAAAGAGACGTTTCGTTATGCTCTCACCCCAAAATTAGTCTAAAGGTTTTACAGAGAAAAATCTCTTATATTTTCTAAGTTAGAAATCTTCATACATCTTTGAATATGAGGTAAAATAGGATTATTCTCTGGATGCAAGTGAAAAATACTTAGATTATGCGTTCTAGATTTTAGTTGCTTTTTTAGTTACATTTTCTGTAGTCTATAGTAGGGTTATTACTAAAACCATTAATAAATAAATAAACAAATAATAAAAAATGTAAACAAGCATTTAACTGAAATAAAATAACATATATTAAAAAAAAAACCGTATTTATTTTATACATGTATTTTATTTCAGATACTTGAATTTCAGCTCAGCTCAGTACTTAAAGTACTAAAATAAACTAAATAAATTCAAACAAACAAAACTTATAGAATAGAAATTATTAAAAACTATTGGCATACAAAAAAAACTATAACTATAAAACTATAGACATTTTGTTATATATATATTAGTGCTGTCAAACGATTAATCGCATCCAAAATAAAAAGTTTTTGTCTACATTTTACATTTACATTTAGTCATTTAGCAGACGCTTTTATCCAAAGCGACTTACAATTGGGGGATATCAGTGATGCTAAAATAACACTGGTCCATAATTTGATTTCTCTGATATTGGGCGTTGTTTTGAGTAATGTCTGTGTTTTTTCCCCAGTCTCTGAAGGGTATCCATAATTTCCGAGCGTCTGGAGATTATGACAATGACTGCAGCGCTCCGCTGACGCCGCTGTGCACGCAGACAGAGCAGCTGATCAAAGGTACGGCTGTCTGCATGTGCTTCAGTCAGTCAGTTTTTTACAGGATCTTCACATACGTTTAATAATTAGAATCTCCATCAAACAGTGTCTTTAGCATGATCGTGTATTTTTCCTAATATAAAAGTTATAATTTATTTAAGTTATAATTAATTTTGTTTATTTTTTGTCATAATTAGTGTTTTTTATGTTTTTTATTTTAATTGATAATATTTAAATTTTTATTGTGTTTTATAAAGTGTATAATTTACTGTGTATATATAATAATAATAATTATTATTATTATTAATAATTACACATACACACATATTTTTATTTTAATTGATAATATTTATATTTTTTATATTTTAATTGTATGTTTTTATAAAAATGATAATTACTGTTTATATATTATTATTATTAATAATGATAATAATCACACAC
>NW_015557077.1:536248-538244 GCF_001515605.1 Sinocyclocheilus anshuiensis
ACATTATTATTATTATTATTATTAATAATAATATTAATCTCACACACACACACACACATACATATATAATTATACATATTTATTTGTTTATAATGTATCATAATATAGTTTTTAATGTTTTAGTTTGAATTATTATAGTTCCTCAAGTTAATGTCTTGTCTTGGCCTCAATATAAAAGTTATACTTTATTTAAGTTATAATTAATTTTGTTTATTTTTTGTCATAATTGGTATGTTTTATAAAGTTTATAATTTACTGTGTATATATTTAATAATAATTATTATTAATAATTACATACATACATATTTATTTGTTTATAATGTTACATAATATAGTTTTTAATGTTTTAGTTTGAATTATTATAGTTCCTCAAGTGAATGTCTTGTTTTGACCTGTAGGTGGCGCCAGTATAATTCAGTGCCACATTCTGAACGATAAACGACACATTCTGACCAAAGACACCAACAATAACGTGGCGTATTGGGATGTGCTGAAGGTAACGTTTACGTGTGTCTCTCTGCACCTGATCGATCCGAGTAACTGGTCCGTTGTCTCACTCTGTTTCGCAGGCCTGTAAAGTCGAAGACTTGGGCAAGATGGAGTTTGATGACGAGATCAAGAAAAGGTTCAAGATGGTTTATGTGCCGAACTGGTTTTCGGTGGATCTGAAGACAGGGGTACGTCACGGCAGGACGGTGTTTAAGCACATCTTCAGTGAAGGTTTTATGAATCGTTTGGCTTGTGATTGACAGATGTTGACGATAACGCTGGACGAGAGCGACTGCTTTGCAGCCTGGGTTTCTGCTAAAGACGCTGGATTCACCAGCCCTGACGGATCCGACCCTAAACGTGAGCCGAGCCGTTTATCATGACCGTAGATGATAAAGATGAGTTATTAATGTTGTGTTGTGCTGCAGTGAATCTGGGCGGGCTGCTGCTGCAGGCTCTGCTGGAGTACTGGCCTCGCACTCACATCAACCCCACGGACGAGGAGACCGAACTCAATCATGGGAGCGGTAAAGACTCTATAACTCATCCCTCAACTAAAACACTGACTACTGGATGTTACAAGTCTCTTTTAAATACATTGATCTTGCCATGAAAATAGCCATAGATGCTGGTATGGCAAGTCAAAATAAAATTAAATAAATAAAATGCTGATTAGAAAATTAAATATCATAAATAAATCATATAAATATATAAAGTGTGTATATATTAGGGGTTGAACGACTTCTGATTTTTTGAAGTCGACTTTTATGTGATGAAAGTCGAGTTAAAGTCGACTAGTCGCTGATGACGTCATTAATGAACAAATAAGTCTGGAGCTGTGATAAACAGCTTGTGCACAGCTATGGCAGATGACACAGCGCTGCCCACAAGGCTGTTGCTCCTGTAACAGCTTTTTTTATCACTTCTTTTGTCTTTAAGTCGTTATATTTCTCACAGATTTCTGCTCGTTCTAAATCAGATACAGATAAAGGTATATAGTAATTCTAAACCTAGATATTGTATTTTTCAATATAAATGAGTTATAATTAGTGTAGAACTTATATTAACACATTTAACTAACATATTACACATACATATATGTAAAATGGTACATTTTAAAAGTAGTAATAATAATAATATATAATTCCTGTTATATAATAATAATAATAATAATAATAATAATAGGACCTATGTAACTAACACACACACACATTTTATATATTTACATTTATATTAATTATGCATATTTTTATAAAGCTAGATAATAATAATAAAAATAGTACCCATATAACACATATATGATTACATATATAATATATACATTTATATAATTTAAAGTAGTTATATATTATATGTAATAATATGTAAATTTTTGTTTATTTAATTTATTTTTATTTATTGCTAGATAATAATAATAATAATAATAATAATAATAATGTACAGTAATTAATTACTTGTATTGTTTCATAACTCATTTAACTTCCATAATGTGACATTTCAATGTGAA
>NW_015557077.1:538289-550431 GCF_001515605.1 Sinocyclocheilus anshuiensis
ATCGGGCTTGATTTTGCGTGTTTATTTTTCTTTAAAATGACATTAAAATAAATCTTCATTTTGATTTAATGCTCAATATTCTCTGAAACGATGCTGAATTCTTCAGACGATCCTGATGCTGTATTTGGTGTGTTTCCTCAGTGAACGGTGAGCACGAGAGCCGGATACAGAAGGGAAACGGATATTTCCAGGTGCCGCCGCACACTCCGGTGATTTTCGGTGAAGCGGGAGGAAGGACGTTATTCAGGTGCGTGTCCTCTGTTTGATCAGCTCTGTAGACGCTGGTGTTCGCTGATGAAATGACGTCTGTGCTCAGGCTGCTGTGTCGAGACTCAGGTGGAGAAACTGAGTCCATGTTACTCAACGAGACGGTCCCGCAGTGGGTCATCGACATCACCGTGGACGTAAGTGTCCATAGCATCCTCTTCAAAGTGATTTACACTTGTGATTTCTGTCATATAAGAGCATTTCTTTCTTTCTCTTACAGAAAAACATGCCCAAATTCAACAAAATCCCGTTCTACCTCCAGCCCCATTCGTCCTCCGGAGCAAAAACATTAAAGAAGTATGTGTGACCTGTGATGTTTCCGTGTGAAGCTTCTTAGACAGAGACTGTAGGATGCAACAGTTGGATCTTGGTGTAAAAATCCCTTGATTTTCTCTATAGAGAGGTAGATTTATAACAATAATTTAAAGACGGACCTACAGGTTTATCTTGGTTTAAAGGCACAGTTCACCCAAAAATTAAAATTGTCATAATTTATTCCCCCTCAAGTTTTTTTTATTTTTTATTTTGAAGAATGTTGGGAACCAAACGGTTGATGGTAGCCATTGACTTCCATAGTAGTAGTAGTAGTAGTAAAAAAAAAAAAAACACACTATAGAAGTCAATGGGTACCAGCAACTGTTTGGTTTCCAACATTATTCAAAATAAGATCATTTTTAAAGATATATTTTGAAGAATGTTGGGAACCAAATGGTTGATGGTAGCCATTGACTTCCATAGTAAAAAAAAATAAATACTATAGAAGTCAATGGGTACCAGCAACTGTTTGGTTTCCAACATTATTCAAAATAAGATCATTTTTAAAGATATATTTTGAAGAATGTTGGGAACCAAATGGTTGATGGTAGCCATTGACTTCCATAGTAAAAAAAAATAAATACTATAGAAGTCAATGGGTACCAGCAACTGTTTGGTTTCCAACATTATTCAAAATAAGATCATTTTTAAAGATATATTTTGAAGAATGTTGGGAACCAAATGGTTGATGGTAGCCATTGACTTCCATAGTAAAAAAAAATAAATACTATAGAAGTCAATGGGTACCAGCAACTGTTTGGTTTCCAACATTATTCAAAATAAGATCATTTTTAAAGATATATTTGGAAGAATATTGAGAACCAAACATTTGACGGTAGCCAATGGCTTCCATAGTAAAAAAAAAAAATACTATAGAAGTCAATGGCTACCGGCCACTTGGTTCTTCACAACATCTTCAAAATATCTTATTTAGATATCTAAATATCTTATTTTTCTTATTATCTTATCCTTAGTAGGGAAAAAAATACTATGGAAGTCAATGGGTACCGTCAACTGTATGGTTTCCAACATTCTTCAAAATATGTTCTTTCATGTTCAACAGAAGATAGAAACTCATACAGGTTTGGAACACCTTAAAGATGACTAAATAATAAAATTTTTTTGGGGGTGAACTGTCCCTTTAAAACTCTTTATTGACGTTTTTATAAATAAACGGCACTGAAAAAGTGGGCGATTGGTTATTTTTATCATCCGTTCATGGCATCTGTTGCACAAACAGTAATTTCAACTCATCCCAGAACACACTTATTGGATGCCGTTGCACATCGACATGCATGGAAATGAACAGTCGTGTGTTTGTAGGGATCGTTTGTCGGCCAGTGACATGTTACAGGTGAGGAAGGTGATGGAGCACGTGTATGAAAAGATCATAAACCTGGACAGCGAGTCGCAGACGGGTGGTTCGGCCGCAGAGAAACCCAGCGAGCAGAAGGAGGAGGAGGACATGGCAGTGCTAGCGGAGGAGAAGATCGAGCTGCTCTGTCAAGACCAGGTATTTCATTAGACGAAGGCAATTGTGTTATTTCAGTCATTTTGTCATACTGTACCTGGTTTCATTTGTTTTTTAACATTAGTTTACTACATTAGAGCACTGACAATGGCCAGTTTATTATCTTTAATATTAAAAAAATTAGATTACAATAGAGTAGCATGTGCAAAATATCATAGTACTGTACTTCTACAATAAAATGTATAATGATTAAATTTACGAGGCTTTCATTAATTAAATATAAATACAAAAAAAGCTAAATCGGCTATGACACATTTTTTATGCATCATTTTGTAGATGTAGAATTAAAAAATATTATTGAATTTTATGCAAAAAATGTACATCGCTCCGACCCAAGCTGACACAAGTGATCTGTCTTTTAACAATTGCTTGTAAATCTCTTATTATGCTATAATATTGGATTCAATCTTTTTATCGAGTTGTTTTCTTTCAATTAGCATGGTTATTTATTTCTTTTTTTGGAACCGTTTGATCATAGGCCTCAGTGATTTGAGCTCATGCACCTCAGTTTTTCAGTGAAAAAAAAAACATTATTTGTGGGTATTTTTGGCTCAAAAACTGAGGTGCATGAGCTCAGATCAATGAAGCCTACGATCAAAGCCTATGATAATTTCTGAAGTGTAACAAGGTGTGAATAAAATCCCAAAAAGTACAAAAATTATCAAAAAATAATCTGAAAGTTGGCAATCCAGTGACATAACATTAACTAGCAATTCTGGAGGAAAAAAAAAAATAATAATAAAACAAAATAAAGAAAGAAAAAACTATGTGGGTCAAAATGACCTGAACACAACATGAGGGTTAAACACCTCGTGTCATAATTACGACTTCCCAAATATATAAAATATGACCTTCCCAGGATGACTCGAATGCACCATCAGATCTGTTTTCTTCCTGTATAAACTTAATCACACATGATGCGAATTTAAAGAAATGTCCTCTTTGTGACATTATTAGGGATGAAACGATTACCGGTTTGACGATACATCACGATAAAATTCCCCACGGTTAGTATTACCGTTTCATATTTTAATTATCATTAAAACCGTATTCGATTACCGCGATTTGAACAATTGAGGATAAATAAATACTGTCCAGCATAAAGCAGAGTTTTAAGAACCGTCTCACACAGTAGTTTCGTTTTGTGTGAAAACATGGAGGGAAGCTGGGAGGTTTTAAAGGGAATTATACAAATTAATTAATTATATGAATGTACCTCTGAAAGCTGACTGTCTTCAGAAAAGATTTGATGGCATTTTGTTTTTATCTTCGCTCCATGTAAAACCTAATAAAGTAGTGTTTTGATCGCAACGCTGGAGGTTATGAGAAACCGCTGTAATTCTGCTGCTCCAGAAGCGCCACCTGCTGTCAGAGAGTGGATTTACAGAGACTTACATCTACACTCAGCTTGTGTGCAGCTTCTGTCTGGACTAAAAACAGAGTTCATTTGCATGCATTTTGACCAGTTGATGAAAAACAAGCTCATGTGGATTCTACACATTTAAACAATTTGGATAAGTTATCTAGAATTATTTTTGGAGCAGATAAAATACATATAATCAGCTATCATTTTGACTTAACCCTTTTCTTTATTTAAAGGCTGAAATGTGAGGTTTACCATTTTATGAAACCCTTTCAAAGTTTTATTTGAACATTTTGTACATGCTATTATATAATCTGTTGTCAGTCATGTTGTCATTTAAAATCCGGACATCATTGGTGATGTTTTTGTTTTAGTGTTTATGCAAACTAAAAGCAATTTTATTTATTGTTTATTGATTTTAAATACAAAACTTGGTGAAATTATTTATGTTTCAGTACTTTTTGAACATCTCCAGCACATTTTAAAAGATAAGTTCACTTCCAGAATAAAAATTTCCTGATAATTTACCATGTCTTCCAAGATGTTCATGTCTTTCTTTCTTTCTTCAGTCGCAAAGAAATTACGTTTTTTGAGGAAAACATTCCAGGATTTTTCACCATATAGTGCACTTCAATAGTGGCAGAGCTAATGCTAGCCGAGCATTTGTGGTTAAAAAGTGTATAAATATTACGTTTTTCCAGAAAGTGACTGATAGTTTCACTAGATAAGGCCCTTATTCCTCGGCTGGGATCGTGTAGAGCTCTTTGAGGCTGCATTGAAACTGCATTTTTAACCTTCAATCCGTTGAGCACCACTGAAGTCCACTATATGCAGAAAAATCCTGGAATGTTTTCCTCAAAAAACTTCATTTCTTTGCGACTGAAGAAAGACAGACATGAACATCTTGGAAGACATGGGGGTGAGTAAATTGTCAGAAAATTTTTATTCTGGAAGAGAACTACTTCTTTAACAATACTGTGATATTACTGATAACCGTGATCATTTAGGTCACTATAATCGTAATAAGAAATTATGAAACTCTAGACATGATGTTGCATTGCTTTCCAAAGGTTCTGGATCCCAACATGGATCTGCGGACGGTGAAGCATTTCATCTGGAAGAGCGGCGGCGATCTGACGCTCCATTATCGGCAGAAATCCACGTGAGGTCCCGGCCCGTCTGAGGAAACTCCATTCATTACACTTCACATTCAAAGCACACACTCACCTGCACTTCCCGGTTCTGTCTGACGTCTACATCATCTTCCTCGCACGGGCCGCTCGGCTCACGCATGATTATCAAAGAGCAAACGCGAAGGAGGATCGCTGGAAAACACGCCGATGAATGGCAAAAAGACGTCACATAAAAGTGTTTTTTGTCACCTGTATGGTTTTTTTATTTTTTATTTTTCTTGGCATGAATTCTCTTTGGATGGATGCCATTTTGAACATGTCAGAGATGTTTTTTGTTTTTTACCGCTACTTTCTCCTCTTCTCATTTAACATTCCAGTGATGTGTTTGTTGCCAGTGCCGTCATCAAAGCCGAGGAACCGAGAATCTTTAAGGAGCGCCGCGTAGATGGACCGAATGTCTGAGAAAAATCCAAGAACGCCGTTTCCCGTGATGCATCTCTCTCTCACTAACGTGCTGTGATCTGTTATGTACATATATTGTAATTATTTTGTAGTCGACTTGAACTTGAGTTGGAGATTAGGAGGTTTTTATTTACGTTTCTTTTTAAGAAAATCTACGGTCTCTTCAAAAAGGTGCTTTTTCATGTAAAATACGATGACAGAAGAGTAGAGAGCAGAAATACTCTAAACATTATAAGCAGACATAGAAACAAATGGTTTATATTTCACCCAAAAATGAAAAATTGCTGGAATGTGTTCACGCTCAGGGCATCCGAGATTAGGATGAGTTTGTTTCTTCATCAGGTTTGGAGAAATGTAGCATTGCATCAGTGTCTCAGCAAGTGAATGGGTGCCGTCAGAATGAGAGTCCAAACAGCTGATAAAAACATCACAATAATCCACAGCACTCCAGTCCATCAGTTAACATCTGGAGAAGACAAAAGCTGAAACAAATCCAGCATTAAGACATTTTTAACTTCAAACCATTGCTTCAGGCTAAAATACGAGTTCATAATAACGCTTCCTCCAGTGAAAAAGCGTCTGGTCTGAATAAGGAGAGAAATCTGCGCAGATCAAGCAGCGTTTAAACAGCTCTAAACAAATATGTGGCTGTATTTTGATGTGAGAGACAACAGGAGATGCACTTTTTCACTGAAGGAAGCGTTGTTATGGATTATTGACTTGTATTTTAGCCAGAAGCGTTAGTTAACATCTTCTCCAGATGTTAACTGATGGACTGGAGTGCTGTGGATTATTGTGATGTTTTTATCAGCTGTTTAGACTCTCATTCTGACGGCACCCATTCACTGCAGACCATCCATTGCTGAGACACTGATGCAATGCTACATTTCTCCAAACCTGATGAAGAAACAAACTCACCTTGGATGGCCTGAGCGTGAGCACATTTTAGCAAATTGTAATTTTTGGGTGAACTATTGCTTTAAAAGCAATAATTCACCCAAAAATGGAAATTCTTTACATATGCTGAAAATTTAAATAACTATGCGGTTGTCGCATGGAAATATCTGCATGAAGATTCTTTCAAAAAAATAACAGCTGACTGGTTTCGAACAATATGAGGGTGAATAAATGACGATTTTCATTTTTAGATGAATTATTCCTTCATCCAGATGTTTGCTGCTGAGTGTTATCTTTCCGTCCTGTGCGTGGATGGGAAAATACACTAAAAATAAATAAATATATATGAAAGCTATGAACTATTGAATTTGACATCACTGGATGGCAAAATTCAGTTCATGTTTTTAATTTATGCAACAACAAAAAAACTGTTCAGCAAACGTTTGTCAATCATACAAAGATTTGCACAGTGTTCTAACGACATTATATTCATGTATATACTTAGTCTTAGGTTAAAGACAATTAAGATGATAATTATGATAATACAAAATCATCAGAAACAAAACGGAGAAAGGTTTTAAATCGTCCACACCCCCTGTATTTATGCTTCCCGTGTTGATTGTAATTCTATGCAGTATATTTTGGGTAAATAACAGCTTAATAAATTAACCAAGAACGATCGAGTTTAAATGCACACTTTTTCTTGAGAAGAACTGCAGGATCCGGGCAGGTGATGTTGACACAATCAGATCCTGTTTAACATCCTACTAGTGTTGGTAACCCGATGTTTACCTGCTTTTATTGGAGATTCGACTCTGGACCAGTTTTACAGGCTCATCTGGTTATTAAAGATAAATGACAACTGAAATAAACCGAAATGATTGTTATATGCATTATATCATTCTTTAATGCATTTATGAAACTGCATTTGAAAGCCTTCAGAGGAATCGTTCATCATGATAAAAGAAGAGCTCATTTAATAAACCCAGCAGGTCAGTACTTTTGAAGTTATACTCTGATATATTCAGCTAAATGAACCCAAACTATGACATGCATCCTCCATGGGTCAATTATCAGTCCATATATTATTATTAAATGTATGTCTCATTTTCAGAAGCAGTAAACAGTGTCTGCATTTGCACATGTCAATATTTCGGAGGTAAGCATGAGGTGCGTTTCTCTGTGTTGATCACACGTGACACTATTTTTTTATAATGTAGAATAAATAGGGTTCAATTATACTTACGGTTACTGTTTACTCTTGCAGCTTCTACGCCAACTATGCATATAATAAAACATGTTTTTAACTTTTTTTTTTAGCACTTGAGCAGTGTACAGTCTGGCCTTTGGGTTTATATGATGAATAATCAGGTTATCAAATATGATGCATCAAAAAAAAATATATATATATAGTGTATACAAAAAAATATATTAAAAAAAAATAATATTAAATATTAAAATTAATTAAAAAATTAATTAATATATTTTAAATGTAAATATATACTTACATATATATTTTTATTTATTTATCAAATAAGATAACCTGATTATTCATTATATTTGTAAAATAAACTACATTCAGAAACATTCAGTCAACAGCTTAGTGGACTAGTGTCCAAAACATTCATGAAAATGAGTTCCAGCTGCTTTCCTGAGATTACTGTAGTACAGTTATTAAAATCACCGCTGAAAATAATGAAAAAAAAAAAATTTCTATGGAAATGTGCTTGGACTGTGATGAAAATAATGCCACAATGCAAAAACTCTAAAGGAAAATGTTTCTTAAACAGGCTTAATTTCCAATACTGTATATATTTTTTCTTTGGTTTTGGGGTGAAGTATGACATTTACTGTGAGATGCATGGATGAAGATATAGTTTCTTAATATTCTTTAAAGCATGAGTGTGTATGTGTATCACTTAAAATAAAGCATATTTTCTGTGTAATCCTGCATGTCGGCGCTTTATAATAGCAGTAAATGGTTTCAGTGACGTGCTTTTAATGTGTTATTCTCAAGTAATCCAGCAGCTGTTAGCACGCTCACGAATCGATGCGTCTCTGAGGCACAAGTTACACTTATGAGACGGTTTTCGGTGTAAATGTTACAACCTCGTCATCCTTTGGTTCCATATTTAAGATCACAGGTGGCGTCTGAATGTCGTAGATCCCTGAATCGTCCTTCTGGACCGCTGTCGTGATCTCCACGCCGTCTTCAGACCGACCTTCATGAGGGAATAAAATGAGACGTGAGCGGAGGAGAGAAAATATGAAGATGAAGCTTTTTAAAGGTAATCTGATACTTACTTAAAGCAGACGCATTTTCACTGCTGCAGACGCCTCCATCATCATCATCATCAGCATCCGCTATTAAAGAGGAAGCAGATAAATCCAAACGTCCAGAAAGATCCACAGATGTCGTCTCAAACATGTCATTTACAGACATAATTGGAACAGATTTGGAGAAATGTAGCATTGCATCAGTGTCTCAGCAAGTGAATGGGTGCCGTCAGAATGAGAGTCTAAACAGCTGATAAAAACATCACAATAATCCACAGCACTCCAGTCCATCAGTTAACATCTGGAGAAGACAAAAGCTGAAACTAATCCATCATTAAGACGTTTTTAACTAATATATGAGTCCATAATCCATAATAACGCTTCCTCCAGTGAAAACGTCCATCTCAAGTTGTCCTCTCATATGAAAATCCAGCCACTTATTTGTTTAGATTTTGTTTTGGCTTGTAAACGCTGCTTGATCTGTGCAGATTTCTCTCCTGATTCAGACCAGAACACTTGATCACTGGAGGAAGCGTTATTATGGATTATGGACTCGTATTTTAGCCTGAAGCAATGGTTTGAAGTTGAAAACGTCTTAATGCTGGATGTGTTTCAGCTTTTGTCTTCTCCAGATGTTAACTGATGGACTGGAGTGCTGTGGATTATTGTGATGTTTTTATCAGCTGTTTAGACTCTCATTCTGACGGCACCCATTCACTTGCTGAGACACTGATGCAATGCTACATTTCTCCAAACCTGATGAAGAAACAAACTCATCCTGATGAGGATGGCCTGAGCGTGAGCACATTTCAGCAAATTTTTCATTTTTGGGTGAACTATTGCTTTAAAGATTATCACAATTCGCTTCCATATCTTCATATCTTTATGACTTGATGTGTCATATGTAATGATTATTTGACCCACCAGGAGATTTCTCACACGGTGCTGAAGCTTCAGTCGTGTCCTGAATGAATCCATCACGAGCGTCTGCCGTCACGTCACGGTCCGTCTCGTTTGAGGAGTTATCTAATAATAACTGGAATGAGACTCATAAAATTAAACTCTAAATATTCTGAACATTATGATGGTTAATCTAAATATAAACTCGTCCAGGCCACATTTCACCCCAAAATGGGTAAATATAAATGATGAAGCTCCTAAAACTAACTTATTCTTTATGTAAAATATCTTTTTTATTTTTTTAATAGTTTCTTTATTTCATAGTGAAATGTGACCTGGTTGTGTTCCTGTGAGATTGTTTTGTCTGTACCTCAGAACAGTGTGTGTCCTCTTGGGTTTCAGATGCTGCAGATGAGTTCTGGTGCTGATGCGACGCGAGCGAACGCATGGGAATACGATGCAGGTACCCAAACCCAACGCCACAACCCAGACTGACAACACACACAGACACACGAGAGTACAAATATATGCTGTTTACTAGAGATGCACCGATCGACCGGCCAGGGACCAGAATTAGCCGGTTTTCCGCATGATCGGCCCGTTTTGACGTCACACTTACGGCGACTGATAATGTATTATTTTATGTATTTATGTCGTGCATGAGGCTTGCGCAGCCTGAGTGAGTGTGTGAGAGAGACTCGTGCAGAAATCAAAACAAATGAGCGCAACAGCGCACACAGAAAGTTACAGATGCGGTAAAAAAAAAAAAATCGTAATATATGATTTAGGTACGCAGCATTGCACGACCAAGATGTTTAACAACACTGATTTTATACAATAGTAGTTCAATAAACAAGAAGTTAAAATTAAGTGACTTACGTTTTAGACACAATATTGACTGTTTTTGCTCAATTTCGCTGATGAAAATAGTTCCAATCAAAGCCACAGCAGAACTGCTGCGTGTCTCCGAGCAACACAGCGGTGTTTCGTTACTGAATGAATCCACACTTTTGAACAAATCGAGTGAGTCAATGATTCAGTAACCCATTCATAAAGACAGTAGTTACTCGCCTTTCTGAATGAATCAGCCGTTTGAATGAATCGGTTGAATGAATGACTTAATGACTCTCAGTCATTTGCCGCCACCTACTGGTGGTTTGGTTTCATATTTAAAAGTATCATTGCATTTAGATTGCTGTTAATTATAGTTCTTAGAAAGAAAATCGGAATCGGAAGGTTACACTTTTACACTGTTTACAATACAGAAGGGTTATTATAGTGAAGTAAAGCTACAAATAAAATAAATAATTAATATGTATTTCATTTATCACTTGCCAAGGCAACATTTCTCATTTACATTTG
Organism: Sinocyclocheilus anshuiensis; assembly: GCF_001515605.1. Taxonomy (NCBI): domain Eukaryota; kingdom Metazoa; phylum Chordata; class Actinopteri; order Cypriniformes; family Cyprinidae; genus Sinocyclocheilus; species Sinocyclocheilus anshuiensis. Next base: position 548,797 of record NW_015557077.1, read on the forward strand.
GTTTAAGTTGAAAAACTAAAATAACAGACTAAATAAATAAAAACTAATAAAATTATAAAAATTAATAAATACTATATAGACTTTTTCATGAGACAAAAACGCTTGATAAAATGACTAAAGCTTTCACTAAAATTTAAATTAATATAGAAATAGAAATATAAGAATATATAAATTATACTAAACACTGGTGAGATGCATTCAAAACTAAATTATCATTCACTAAAACACTTTCTCGATACTTGAAATAAAATAAATGTTACCTGAAAAAAAAACATAATAATAAAAATGAATAAATACTGTGTAGACACATTTTTTTAAATAAATATTGCTAAATATAAGAGGAAACTGAAAATACAAAAACATTTAAAACATGAATTAAATCTATAATAGTATCTCATGATGCTAAATAACACTGAAATACAGTCTAGCGTGATTATGATCTGATGTGCAAGTTTCAGAGTACAATGAAAAGCATCAGTAAACTGCATCTGAATGTGCTGACTGCTGATGTGTACCTTCCCTCTCCGCCCCAGGCTCCGTTAGGAGTGATGAGCACTTCCCTGCAGCGGTCGCTCTGTGTGTTATACACCAGCAGCTTCAGCGCTTTGCCCTCCGACGCCTCGATCAGCGAGAAGAAATCCTCCGACTGTGAGAGTCCACAGAGAGTGTGATCAGATCAGAGTAAACATCTGCTTCGAAGACTGATGAACAGATCTTACCTCCTGCAGCACCTGGTCTGCGCCAACAATGTAGTCAGAATACGGCTCGAGTCCAGCCAGTTCAGCAGGAGAACTCACTTCCACGTCCTGACAGAACACGCCAGTTACATAAGATACAAAAAAGAGAAAGAAAAGAAACAACAGACAGTGGGGTCCAAATGTCTTCATTTTAATTTAAAGAGAAAACAAGTGTATTTTTCTTCTTATGGTTTAAATCCATCTTTATTTACATTGTCATTCAGCAGACGCTTTTATCTAAAGTGACTTACAAATGAGGACAATAGAAGCAATCAAAATCAACAAGAGCAATGATATGCAAGTGCTATAACAAGTCTCGGTTAGCTTAACGCAGGACATGTAGCAGCAAGGTTTTTTAAAATTATATAATAAATAAAAAGAAAAACCGATAGAATAGGAAAAGAATAGAGCAAGCTAGTATTAGAGGCCTTTTTTGCTTTTGATAATTGTATAATAAATAAAAAGAAAACAAATAGATAGAATACAAAAAGATTAGAAAAGTAAAAAAAATAAATAAATAGAAATGTTGTCTTGGCAGCTATCTTTTAAGCTTAACGTTTAAGTTGAAGTAGGAGATGTGCTTTTAGCCGCTTCTTGAAGATTCTATTTATTTATTTATTTTTGAAAACAAGACTTATCTGAAGTCATTTTGCTTCTCAAGTAAATCAATCTTGATTTATACATTTTTAAAAATAATAATTTTTGCGGTGTTAATTCAGAGGGGTCCAAAAGTCTTGGAGAACATTAATTCACTTGAATCAGGAAATGCTAAGATATTAATATTTTAAACACAGAAATTAGTTAATAAGATTAACAAGAAATTCTTCAGCACTATTTTGTAGGTTATTGGTCATTTTAATATTTCATGTAGCTCCAGTGCTGCTGTCATTACATACTA
>NW_015557077.1:550485-563727 GCF_001515605.1 Sinocyclocheilus anshuiensis
TAAAGGTATTTTTTGTAGGGGTCTCAGACTTTTGGACCTCACATGGAAAAAAAATGGATGGCCAAAAAAAAAATAATAATAATAATGATATTTATAATGATTAGAAATCGAACAGCGCAGCTCACCAGCACATGCCAGACGTTGTGATTGGCCCCTTGGAAAGAGCAGAAGCGAACGCTGGCCCCTAATAAGCCCTGACCGCCCCACATGTTACTGGGAACGACCTCCAGCTCTCTGATCTTCATCACTTTACTGCTGTACACCTCCAGCTTCACCGGCTTCTCCACGTTTGCCTTCAGGAGGTCCTTCAGCAGGCTGCTCTCTTTATCCTGAGAGCAAACACAAACATCAACATCAGAGCATGCATGTTTTAGTGCAACGTGTTTGAGATGATCAGAGATTCAGGATTTGAGATCTCACCAGTCTGGTGTGCCCAATGGACAAAATAAAATCAAAGAAGGGCTCCAGGCCGGCTCTCTCTGCTGGAGAATTGTCCTGAATCTGGGCATCAAAGTGACAAAAATTATGCTTTCTGAAATACAATTTAATATGACCTAAATTCAACTTAAAATAAAAAAACCTAAAGGAATCCTATTGGAATTTCACTGCAAAAATGTCTTGTTTACCAGCACACGTATAAACATATTACTAAATCAAGATATATTTACTTGAGAAGCAACGTGATGCAAGATAAGTCTTGTACCAAATTTAAGTAAGTTTAAGCTTTAAAACAAGAACAAATATCCATCAATGGGTCAAAAAAAATAATCTTGTCTTGCCTTTGAATTAAGTTTATTCTTCTCACCCAAATGGCAGATATATATATATATATATTTTTTTTTTCAGAAAACAAGACTTAATATCTTGTGACAAGATAATATCTATGTTAAAGCAGCACTATGTAACTTGTGGCGTGTTAATAAACAGAGCTGCACACATCCCGCGGAAGAACATTCCGACCGGATCTACTTCTCTAAGTTTACGTCTATGGCGATTCACGCAGGTGTGTGTTACTCCGCAGCGGTGACCAGGCTACAATAGTCCGAATATAAGCACTTATTATAAGTGTACCGTAGTGATTCGGAATAAGACAAAAACGCGGTTTGGAAGATTAATTCATGATGTACTCGCTCATTACATGCATTTTGCAAATTTTTGAACACAGAAAAAGTTACATAGTGCTGCTTTAACAAGACATAATATATCTATATTGTTTAGCTTCTCAGCATCTTAATTTAAGAATGTTTAGATATTTGTACTGGAAAACGAGACACATATTGAGGAAAAACATGGTTTACAGTGTTGGAACTGATCCAGAAGGATCTTAATGGTAATTATCTTCAAAGAAAAACCTTTAAAGATTTTAAAACCCTTATTTTTTATAATACATTCAAGGAATGTATAAATCCTGTTCACATCCTGATGTGTTTTACTAGGACACGCCTGCAAAACCTTTAGGTCACACATCATGCACTTGATTAAAACCCTGTCAGTCGCTGATTCATCAGACTCGATGCCTAATTAAATGCAGTAATGACTAAATCAGTGTATTTTCCAGCTGTAAATATCGCACTCACCCCATGCACATGATATCCAGCCTCTGCAGCAAACACGCTTTGAATCAAACCCATCCTGAAGTGCCGGCAACCTACTACAGCCAAGGTTTGCTCATGAATATTAATTAGTACATGGGGACGTTGCTTGGTAACCTTCCTGAAGCGTATGGGATGTACTCATTAATATTCATTCAAACGTCTGCCTGTTAGCCAATCGCGTAGGACTTCTGGCTGAGCGTCTCGTGACGCAACGCCTTCGCCTTAGTAGAACCCGTACAGTCCATTGTTTAATCCTTCTTATTAGTTACCTCAAACATTAACGAGACGAAAAGCGAAATAGAACAGTACGGGATACATATAAAAACGAACAAAATGGCTCGTAACCCAGCGTGTTTAATCAGACGTGAGTAATCAATTTCAGAAGATCGATTGAAATCAATAACACAGGCGCCGCTGTCTGTGTTTGATTATTATTCCTGCGCAGGTGGTTGCCTAACGTATGTGTCCGTTATTTTAAATCACAGGTGCTGTTTTATTTGATTTAGTTGAATTATCCCGATAAAATATGTCAGAAAACGACAAAACGTGTTTGGTAAGTTTTAATTTTATCGTTTTTATTGTATTTTAATGAAAACGTACATTAGAAAACAACGACTGATGTTTGTTTTAACAGCCGTTAATTATTTATTACATGAGGGAGAAATACTACAGACATGCCATAAACACAGCTGTGAAGAGTTTAAAGTTGTACAATAATGATCCAGTGCTCCGATTCTTCAAAGCTTTTGCAACTCTGATGGAAGGTAGGTAGTTTTACGTCCATATTCTTCATTTTTACACGTGTTTATGATACTATTGTTGATTATTATGATGGTTAAGTGGCGTATGGCAACTGATGATGATGATGGCTCTTCCTCTTGTATTGCAGGTAACACACAGGAGGCTTTAAGAGAGTTTATTCAGCTGAGAGATCATCCTTATCTGTCTCTGTGTTCAACAGCAGCTCTCATTTACGCACACAGACGCTCTGAAGCTACTGGTAACTACATTCACTGAACTGAGTGACTGGCGAATGAAGCATTGGTTCAGTGATATTCTGTGTCTTCCTTCATCCACATGAGATCTAGAAGCTGTGAACCAGCTGAACTGGGAGCTGAAGCTGTCTGGATCCGCAGCCGGTGACCGAGCGTTGTATTACGCAGCGCTGCTCTACTGGATCCTGGAGCTGGACCTCAAAGCCAGAACATGCATTAAAAAGATGCTGAAACTCTCTGAAACATCGCCGGAGGTTTGTGTTAAAGACCTCAACTCTATAATACCTACATCATACTGATACATGAATTTCTAAAGTCTCTAAATGATCAACATGATCAAAACACACTCAATCTACTCAATGTTCAATTTATTTATAAAGCACTTTAAAACAACCTTAGTATACCAAAGTGCTGTACACGGTTACATTGATCCAATCACACAATAGAGTAAACACATCATTAGAAAACCACAGTCACAAAACATTGAAAAAATATGTTTTAAAAGACTTTTAAACTCAGACACTGGAGAAACTATTCTGATGGATAATGGCAAATTGTTCCATAGCTTGGGGCCAGCAACAGCAAAGGCTCCGTCACCCCTGAAATTCAATCCAGCTCTGGGAACCACAAGCCGATGCTTAGTCTGTGATCTGAGTGATCTAGCTGGATTGTGTACTATAATCAACAGAGAGATATGGAGGAGCAAGGTTGTTTAGAGCTGTGTACACGAATAGCAGAATTTAGAATTGGATGCGATAATTAATCGGTAACCAGTGCAATGAATGCAAGATAGGCGTGATGTGATTCCTTCTGCGACTGCCTGTGAGCAAACGAGCAGCCGCGTTTTGGACAAGTTGCAGACGATGAATAGATGAGACCGGCAGCCCATAATATAGCGAGTTGCAGTAGTCAAGTCGTGAAGAAATGAAAGCATGAATGACAATTTCAAAACTCTTCCTGCTTAGGAAGGGTTTAACTTTTGCTAATCTTCGCAGATGGTAGAAGCTAGCACTCACAGTAGAATTAATTTGTTTGTTCAGCTTTAGGTCACTGTCCAGTATGAAGCCCAGATCCTTGACCTCAGCAGAGCAATATGGGGAAAAAGAGCCCAGATCAACGGTGTTCAGATCAGTTTTCTCGTTAGGCCTAAACAGAACAATTTGAGTTTTATCGTCATTCAAATGCAAAAAATTATTGGTAAGCCATGTTTTCAATTCTTGGAGACAGGCTGTTAGTTGGTATAATGCAGACTTGTCATTGCGCTTAAGTGGTATGTAAAGCTGGGTATCATCGGCATAGCAGTGATATGACACATCGAATCTCCTAAAGATTGAACCAATGGGTAACATATACAGCAAGAACAATAATGGTGCTAAAGTTGATCCTTGAGGAACACCACATGAAGAATATGCTACAGAAGAGGAATATTGCCCAATACTGACTGAAAATCTTCTGTTAGACAAAAAGGACCGAAACCAGTCAAGTACAGTACCTCTAATACCAATGCAGTGCTCCAAGCGAGACGGCAGAATACCATGGTCAACAAAATCAAATGCTGAACTGAGATCTAAAAGCACTAAGGCCATATTATTACCAGAATCATTGGATATTAAAATGTCATTAAAGACCTTTCTGTCGTCTGATTGGTAGTTTAGAGTTTTTATCAAGTAAAACGTCTTTTAGTGTAATTGTACAAATGTCCAGCTTCAGCTGATGCTTTGCGTGTCTTTTTACATTTACATTTAGCAGACGCTTTTATCCAAAGCAACTTACAAATGAGGACAATGGAAGCAATCAAAATCAACAAAAGAGCTATGACAAGTCTCAGCTTAAAAACGTAGCAAGGTTTTTTTTTATTATATAATAAATAAATAAAAGGAAAACCGATAGAATAAAAAAAGAAAATAGCAAGCTAGTGTTAGAGGCTTTTTTGCTTTTTGTTAATTGTATAATAAATAAAAAGAAAACAAATAGAATACAAAAAGAATAGAGAAGCTAGTGTTAGTTAGTAAAGGAATAGTGCAAGTCTAAAAGGGGAAAGTTTTTTTTTTTTAAAGAATAGAATTAGAATAGAGAGTGCTAGAGTTACAGGGTCAAATAAAGATGGAAGAGATCAAGTAAACGTCAGAATAACTGTAGTAATATTTCCCGGACTGAAGCAGCTCGGCTTTACTTGATTCTCCATCAATCATTTTTTAGAAAAATCAGTGCTTTCATCATATTTCATCATATAAATATCAGCATCTGCAGCAAATTACATATTTTTGCGCTGTTCAGGTCTCTGAATAAAACCGAGCTGTTTTTCCTCCATATTCTAGATATAATAATAACCTATAAAAGCCTGATGGATCAAATATGATACTCAATAACAAAAAAACATGCTTTTTTTATGTACAAAAGCTAAATAAACATTTATGATTTATGAGAAAAAAAATAATTTGACTTTCATATGTCAGGTTTACACTGTTAAATGCCACTAATAATGACAAATAATTGAATAAAAATAGCGTTATTTTAATACATTTCATCGAAAGGTTAAATGACCCGTTCCATTTATTATATTTTGTAATATTATGTTAATATGTCAGATTTTAAAGGCTTAAATGCCAGTGTAGTTGGAAATATTGCATTCAGGCTGGTTGATGAATTGTTTGTCTTTATTACCAGGGGCTTATTCTGAAGGGCTGGATTGTGTTGACCTCTGACACTGAAGAGAACAGACCTCAGGCTATACGCTACTTTGACAGCGGTGTTCAGGACGCTGGGAATTTATTTGGACTCATGGGAAAAGTAAAACGTGTTGAGAAACATACCGATTAACTCTTTTGAATAATGGTACAGGGACTAAGCTGTTTCTTTGACGTGCAGATGGAGTTCTTCATGGCGAAGCAGAACGAGCAGTGCGCCCTTGACATCGCCAACCAGATCATCGCCTCTCATCCAGACTTCAGCCCGGCGCTCCTCATGAAGATGAAGGTGTTCGTGTCTTTGCGTGACTGGGAGCAAACGGAGGCGGTCGCACAGAGGTGTGTGCTACTCTCAGCTTATCATTTAATAGAGAGGTTTAGATGGTCTTCAGTGTTTCTGCTTGAAATGTGCAGAGTTCTGGAGAGAGACAGACGTGATCTGAAAGCTCTTCAAATGATGACTGTCATCGCTGCGGCTAAAGATGGAAATATGGAGCTGGTAATTCTGTTCCTTTTTATTTAAACGCATATTGCCTACATTTTTAAGACCGATTGAAATCATTATAGCACTAGGAAAGCTGATGTGACATTTGTCGTTTTAATTTAGTTTAACATGATGTACTAAAATAACTAAAACTAAAACCAAAATAAAAATAATAAAAACTATATAGACAATAAAAAGTAACAACACATGCATACAAAAATGCTAAAAATGGAAAGTCTAAACACTGATTCAAGACAAAAATATAATAGCATCTCAATTATTCTAAAATAACACTGATTTGAAGTTTATTCAACACTTGGAAATTAAATATGCCTTTTCTAAGATTTGTTTTTAATTCAAGTTTTTGTTGCAATGTTGTTTTGAGATTTTTTTTGTAGAGTTCAAAACTCAAAAACTGTCATTAAAAGACTGAAATTCTTGGGGAAATATAATATTCACTATATTTTAATAACTATTACTTTATTTATTTTTACTTTTTAAAAATGTTTTAAAATGTTGAAATGGTGCACTGAAAAAAATATGAAGTAAATAGGGTTTACTTAGAAACAATTTCAGAAATAATCACAAATAAATGGATACCTAAAATTATAAAGACTGAAATAGTGTTTTCTTGTAAAACGTGTTCCTATAATCTGATTTATTTGCAACATCCAAAAAAATAATAATAATATTTTTTTAAAGCGAATGAAGATTTTTAAAAAATGTTTAAAATCAACATTAATACAAATATTGGCACGTTTTAAATTATAATAAGTTAACATTTTTTCCCTTTTTTCTGTCATCTCACACATTCTGTTTTGTCATTGACCCACGAATGTTATTCCATTCTGTGTTTCAGGTGAAAGTGCGTCTTCAGGCTTTAATGAGTGCGGTTGAGATCTCTGAGCCCTGCAATCCCAGCCTGCATGTGGAGATCACAGCAGCCATCAGCCGACTGGTGCCAATCACTCTAAACATCCTCTTATACACCTTTACCGCAGTTTATACATTTAATTCTGTGTCATTTAATAGGTTAAATAGATCAGGCTTGTGTACAAAGACTGAACACACACTGTCCGCACTGGGAGTGTTTGTGTCCCTAAGTGTCTGTTTCTATGATACTTCTTGCCCTTGGGATGTTCCTGAGCTATTAATTTCTGTTTTGGAAGACTAATCTATCCTGCCTGATTATAACAGTAGTCTCTGTCTAAAGCACAAGTCACTGAAATGCTCCAAACTATTTTTCCGAACTGCAGTGTGGACACAACCCAGAGATCCTGCAGATGTTGACGGTGTTTGTGCGTCGAGTGTCTTCACGCACACCAGTGGTGTCTGATGTCATCTGTGAGCTCGGCTATCTGCTCAATCACCAAAGCAAGTATAAGGATGCCCATAAATGCTACTCTACAGCACTGAAAACAGAGCCCAAGTGCACCTCCGCATTAGTAGGTACAGTATCATCACATCCAGGCAGCAACAATATCATCACTGTACAAAAACACTATTTTCATCCCAACATCAAAAGAAAAAAATTATCATAATAAAAAACAGTGTTGCAATGCAATGTTGCATTATTATTTTTTGCATTATTTGAATTGTGAAGTATTTATATACCATTATACTATTTTAAAACATTGTGCATTGTGTCCAGATGTGTCTAATACTGTATGATAAGGTCATGATAATATTTGTTGATCCTGTTGTAAATATTTACTTTACTGCAATTATTTGTGCTGATTACAGTAAACATTTGAAAGTTTATTATATCATATGAGAATGAATATTGAGTATAATTTACAACTAAACAGATACAGTTCAGTGGTCTGGATTATTTACTTTATGGTATTACAGTAATAAGAATGATTTTTTTTTTTTTTTGCATCTCTGTAATATGAATTTGATAGAATGTGTTTTTAATTGTTATTAAAATATTGTTGCAATGCAAAAAATCTTAAAAGTCTTAAAAATAAGCTTCATTTTCTTGTCAAAAATCTTTGTTGAACTCCAATCGTTCCTATGGTATATGCATATACCATATTTTTATAGGCACTATTAGATGCCAGCTGATGTGCGATCAGCTTGAGGAAGCTGCCCAGCAGCTCGCGTTCTTCTGCGAAGTGCAAGAGTCTCTTGGAAATACAGCGGTAAAAAGCTGAAATATTACAATTTCTGCTGTCTGACTCACTCTTCATATTGCCACCCATTTAGTATTGGAATTAGTGTCTTTATTACATGTTTAGATGGGTAGTAATTAACCACACGCCTCTGTTGTATATTTTTAGTACTAGTGATGTACATGTGTTTGATTTAACAGGAAGTTCCTCTGCTGAAGGCCCTGTTGGGCAGGAAGCAGAGCGCAGGTGAGGAGACGGTGATGCAGCTGCTAAAAGACGCCACAGAGCGCCATTTCTCTGCTCTTCGTGGGCTAAATTATGGTGTGGAATACCTGCAGATGCTGGACCTCAATTTCCTTCTGCAAATAGTGTGCATGCACCTGGAGTCCAAACAGGTAATACAGACTTCATAACGTGTCAAAATAAACAGTGATCACCAACTAGATAGATAGGTAGGTAGCTAGATACCGTTTTTAATATTGTTTTTACCCTTTTCCAGGATTTTGCCCTCGTTCCTGGACAAACTCCACCATTTTGGCTCAAACACTCAAATATGATCTTGGAAACAGTCATCAAAGCTGTTCCTGGCATGTCGGTGAGCTGTTATTATATGGCATACATCAAGTTCCTTCTAGGTGAGTTTCAGAGTTAAAGACTTGAGCTGAGCTGATGTTAATCATTGCTGTGAAACTCTGATAACTGTCCCATAATGTAGGGCTGCACGATTATGACAAAAATCATAATTGTCGATTATTCCCTTGACATTGTAATTGCGATTACATAATGCCTCTGCAGGTGAGCACAGGACAGCCCAGCACTTTTTGAACCTGTGCATAGAGAAAGGTCCGTCTGTCCCGGAGGTACACCTCCTGCAGGCCCGTCTGCACGTGAGCGCTGGAGAGCACAGCAGGTGTCTGAGCTGTCTGGAGTCTGCTGTCAGCGTCAACTTTGAGGTCTGAACAGTAAAGAGTGCATTTATAAAAATAAAAATAAAAATGGTCAAATACACAGTATTTGCAGAAAGCCTCTATTAGAGGCATATGTTATATATATTTTTTTTTGTTTGTTTTTTTAATCCCACCTTTTGCATTTATTTATTTTTCCTGTAGCCTACTTATAATGTTAGTTTTGTTTTTTGTTCCAAAAGCTCATAACTTATTTTTTTTATGATTATTTTTACTATCTCTTTGAACATCTAATAGACATTGATAGGGAAATATGTACAGTTTGTCTAATGGCAGAAGCTTAGAACAAGCCATTTTTGCAGTTTCTGTCATTTCTGTTTTTCACTGGGGAGGAAGTTTTGAGTTACCGTTAAAAAGTCTGGGTTCAGCAAAGCTTTTAAATGTTTTGGAGGAAAAAAAAGACTCTTCTGTTCACCAAGGCTGCATTTATTTGATCAAAAAATACAGTAAAAATGTGAAATATTATTAGAATTTAAAACGTCTGTTTTCTGTGTGAATATCTGTTAAACTGTCATTTATTTCTGTGACGTGCAGCTGTATTTTCAGCATCATTACTCCAGTCTTCAGTGTCACATGATCTTTCAGAAATCATTCTAATATGTTGATTTGCTGCTCAAGAAACATTTCTGATTGTTTAAAACAGTTCGATATTTTTGTGGAAACCATGATGCATTTTATTTTTCCGGATTCACAGATGAACAAAGTTCAAAAGAACAGCATTTATTTGAAATAGAAATCTTTTGTAACATTAAAAATGTCTTTACTGTAACTTTTGATCAATTTAATGCAGCCTTTGCTGAATAAAAATATAAATTTCCCCAAACTAATGAACTAGACGATATTTCAATATTTTTGTGTGTGTGTGTGTTTTGAGCTCATGTCTGTGATTTATCAGGTTCGAGACCGATTCCAGTTCCATCTGCTCAAAGCTCGTGCTCTGCTGAGATCTGGAGACCTGAAGAACGCCATCCAGTGTCTGAAGATCACCATGAACATGCCTGGGGTCCGCAGGCCCTCAGAGGGGCCGCAGTTCTTCATCTCCCCCAGCGAGCGAGTGTCTGTGTACCTGGAGCTCACAGAGGCACTGAGACTCAACGGAGAGCAGGTCCAGTGTGCTTTTGTTCTCCTGTAGCATTTTAAAGGAATGCACAATAATTATTCAACAAGCATTTGATCCGACTAATAGGGATGCATCGAATGCAACCGAAATTAAATTAGAATAAGCGAAACGACTGAATAAATTGTACGTGATGCGATCCAATAGAGGTGCGCACTAATGCAGCAAACATGTCTGTCATGTGAAAGCATTTAAAAGTGTCTGAGAAAGACACAAAAATCATTACAAGCACCGACAGCGAGAGACTGTTTAGCACTGCATCGCATGTCTTCGATGAGAAGAGGAAGGGTGGTTGATGCTGGTTTACTGTATGATGATTGAAATCGCGTATCTGCTCGTTAGCCAGGGTTCAAAGCGCGAGGAAAATCTGCGCTGAAACAGTGTTACTCGTCAGCTGCTCAGTAACATTTTTATGCATTCTTAAAATAAAATAAGAAGTTTTACAGTAATAATTACAACAGCTCTATTAATACACGTATTACAACACTTCAAATTGGGATCTGTAATATGTTCTAATGTTTTAAAAGAATTGTCTTCTGCTCAGCAAGGCTGCATTTATTTGTACAGTAAAAAATACATGCCTGATTCAAGAAGGGGGTCTGAAAAATGTCCCAGAAATATTATTTTACTAACTTATCAATTTTAAGTTAAATTGTGTTTTATTGGTGTGGTGTCTGCTAGAATGTTAAAAAATGTTCAGTGTTAAGTAAATGTTGTTAATTTAAAATTATCGTTGTTTTGTAATTGATTTTTTTTTTCTTTCTTTGAATAGCTAGACAACGGTAAAAAGCACATTTTGGCTATTTAATTTATGCAATGGTGAAAAATATTGGCAAAATATATGGGGAAAAACTGGTCCAGTGTTTCATTTTGTTCGGCTTCGGCCAAGAATTTTCATTTCTGTGCATTTCTACTAAATAGCCTCATAATCTACTGAGTTACTGTCTTGTGCTGTATGTTGTAAAACGTTCTCTTTCATCAGCACGAGGCCACTAGAGTTCTGCAGGACGCCATTCTGTGTTTCAAAGGCACACCGGAGGAGACGCGTCTCATGCTTGCTAATGTGGATCTGGCTTTAGCGAGAGATGACGTGGACGCCGCTGTAGTCGTGCTGCAAAACATCCTGCCTACTGAGTCAGCCTACATCCAAGCCCGAGAGAAGATGGCACATATATACTTGGAGAGGAAACACAATGAGAAGCTTTACATCACATGTTACAGGTGAGAAATCTCCTTACATTCGGTGTGACAGGTCATAGGTCATGTCCAAGTCATATTTTTAAAAGAGAAAATAAACCTGATGTAAATATTTGCTTTATTATATTATATAGTATATTTAAATTATTTATGAATTGTGTGTATGCTAGGGCTGTAAAAAAAAAATTTGAATTTCGAATATTCGTCGAATTTAAAATAAAAATCCATATTCGAATGCGAAAACGTTGCATTCGAATTTTAGGTGTGTGTTAAGGAGGCTGCCTTATCAGTGGCGCACGAGATGCGATGACGATGTGAGTGTCGTTGCATTTTAATGTTTTTGTTAGCCTATCCAGTTGAAGCCACTAGATGCGGCGCTGCTGTGTTGTTAATTACAAATATTGCGGGAAAAGAGAACATCAATGCGGAGAAGATCTTGTTTACGTCAAAACTGAAACCAAGCCGTTCACACAGAACACATATTTCGTGCATTTTCTAGAGGGACATCTATCACCGTTGCACTCGCGTCTCACACAAAAGAGCCGCATGTTTAGAAAGCCATGTAAAATTAATGCAAGTTCAACTTTGAAAAAACATATCTCGAGTCTTTTTGGCAGGGTTTTTTCCCCATCTCACTGCAACTCGTGTTTTGTGATTGGCTTTCGGCCCTTTGTAGCCTATTAAACTATGCATACATACATGATGCTGTTTTGTTGCAACTTAATTATAAGTTTATAAACATTATTTTAAACATTATGCACTTTTTTTCACAGATAGTCATGTCATCTTATGCTTTGAATAAACGTGCATTAGTAATATTTTGCTCGATGCACCCTCTTGTGGCCTCAGGAGAGAAGCCAAAAGCTTTTCTTCATCCTAACTGAAAGTATGCATTTTAAATTTGAATATAATTCGAATTTTGATAATATTTAACTACAAAATTCTAATTTAGTTTTTCAGCCATTTCGACAGCCCTAGTGTATGCAGTAGACATTTTACAGCCGACATATTTAGTAATGTTAGTTCATGTTAGCCTAGGTCTAATAAATAATCAATCAATTAAACGGTTTTAACAATGTTTTTAAAATATGAATTTAACATTAACTTACATTAATCATATTTTATTATTTCTTTTGATTTATGGGTGAAATATAAGATTCACTCTGTGTACAGTGAAGCTGTAAGAGAACTTATTACAGGTTTTTTTGTTTTTGGGGGGGGGCTATAGCATGCTGTTGTGGAAGTTTAATTGCTGTCTTAAATGTTTCAGGGAAATAAGTGAGCAGCTTCCAGGAGCTCATACTAGGATCTTGCTGGCTGATGCCTTCATGAAGATACACCAGGTATATATATTTAATGTTTTGACATTTGTGGCTTCTCAGTACCAAACTTCTCTATATATATCTAAACCATGAAAATATCTTGTTCTTAAAGCCCGAGGAAGCAGTCAAGATCTACCGAGAAGTAGAGAAAATTGCTCCGAAAGATACTTTAGCCAAGAAAATAGGCCAGGCTTTAGTGAAGGCTCATGAATATGACACGGCAAGTGGCTTCTACAAGTTTAATTGAACATGTTAAAGGAACTGTTTGTTTCTCATCTGTAATGGCTTATGTTTCAGGCTGTGAGCTATTATGAGACTGCTCTGAAGACGGATACGCTGGACTGTCTTGTGAGTGTAGAGCTGTCCGAACTGCTGCTTAAACTGAAACGATTTGAGAAAGCTCAGCAGGTCCTGGAAAAGGCCTTGGAACATGAACCTAGTACAGAATGACATTCAAACAAACATATCTGGACCATGAGAAACAGAAATTGTTGTTCTCAGCATGCCATTTTTGTTCTGCTTTTACAGCTGCTGTGTTGGCTACCATGATGAGTGAAGTAACAGTTTTACGAGTTTTAGTAAAAGTACTACGTGCCAGGAATGAGTCTGCCCTGGACGTCATGAAAAGGGTTTGTTTTTAAAGTTACATTAAACATTAAAGGAATAGTTCGCCCAAAAATGGCCATCCAAGATGTAAATTAGTTTTTTGTCAGCAATGGATGCTCTGCAGTGAATGGGTGCCGTCAGAATGAGAGTCCAAACAGCT
>NW_015557077.1:565023-565241 GCF_001515605.1 Sinocyclocheilus anshuiensis
CACATAAAAATACAGCCACATATTTGTTTAGAGCTGTTTTGGACTGTTTACGCGGTGCTTGATTCGTGCAGATTTCTCTCCTGATTCACACCAGAACACTTTTTCACTGGTGGAAGCGTTATTATGGATTCATATTTTAGTTGTTAAAAACATCTTAATGCTGGATGTGTTTCAGCTTTTGTCTTCTCCAGATGTTAACTGATGGACTGGAAGGGTGT
>NW_015557077.1:565676-584318 GCF_001515605.1 Sinocyclocheilus anshuiensis
TTATGACACATTAAAAGACTAATTACTTTCACCCCAAATACTAATTAGTTGTAATTTTACATTTTTAAAGGATTTGCCACGATCCTAGGTTTCGCCCATTTGTCAGTAAGAATTTTTTTACGCATTTAAAACACCATCAAATTTAATATGCTCCCTTATTCTTTTATATAGTTTCCTTTAAGTTAGTGTCGCTTTCTAAGACTAAGGTGGATTTAATGCAATCGCTTAAAAACAGCCTGACATTTTTTTTGTGGCTTTTCTATGTGCATACAAATGAAAATGCTCTTCTGTCAGTTGCACGATCTCCAGCAAAAAGTTGTTTTCCGGACTGCAAACGAGCATCCGGAAGAATTAGAGGATCAGAGGAAGTCGTTAGTGGTGATCTGCTGTGATTGGGCTCGTGAGTTTCACCTCAGACGCAACCTGGAAAAGGCCAAACAGCACTACACTGACGCTTTAAATCACAGCCCGGACAACGAGGAGGTCAGTCAGCTCAAATCACTCTCTCTGTGAATGTTTTGAAGAGAGAGAACGGTTTGTCACATCTGCTGTGTTTTGTGCAGGTCATCTTTCGTCTGGCTCAGTTATACTACGAGCATCAGAAGCTGGATTACTGTGAGGAACTTTGTCTGAAGATCCTGCAGCTCCACCAAAACCACACCGCTGCCTTGATGGTACGAATTTCCCAAATGAGATGCTCAGCAGTTATTTGCAGAAATTCATCTAAATATGTTTGATTTTATCCTCAGCTGTTGGCTGATACATTATTTTGGAAGAACCAAAAAGAGGAAGCAGTCAAGATTTATGCCATTATTATGGAGCGAAACCCAGGTGGAATGGAATATCAGTTTATGACACCAAACATATCATTGAGATACTAATATCATTTTTTATATATATATAAATGCGGACATCTTAACGTCTTTGACCCATGCACTGCTTGACCTCAGGCACTCGTGCCAGCTGACTGAAGCTCTGATGCACTTGAACAAGGCCAGAGGAGACGCGGACTGGGGAGAACCAGCGGTGGATCTGATGGTCCGGATCTGCCTGAACCCTGACAGAGACGTCTTCGGAGGAGAGGTTTTACATAAAGGACAAAAGGACACGAGGTGAGAACAACTGACACAAAATCTGTGTTCAAATACTAAAATGATTTCATGCGGTTTGTCTGTGATTGTTTCTCCAGCAGTGAGTCCGAGAGTGAGACGAGAATAAGCACAGCTCACAACATACTCTCGATGTTTCGGCCGCGATCTAAATCTGAGCAGGACAAACTCGAGCTGCTCTCGAATCTGTGTCGAATCTACAGCAAAGAGCCCAAAGAGGTGGAGAGAGCCGTGCTGGAGCTCACAGACATGCAGGCTAAGAACGTAAGACACGGTTTCATCAACGCAGTCACGCATTTTACTTAATGGACACTTTCATTTACTGTGTTATTTAGTCTTCAACCCTTGGAGACTGTAGTAATGTATTTTTTTCTACCCTTGAAAGTGTTTTTAGGAAGTTACTGGGTTTAAACCATGATCTTTATGCATATTGTATTTAGGGATGAATTTGGTACAAATGTTGCAATACGGGATTTTCAAGGTTGCAAAATTTCACCACTGTTGTAACTGTTTACAAGTACTGTAGATATGATAGGAGGCTAAAATGTCACACTCTTTATAGTAAAACTATATGTGGACAAATAAATGATATAATGGTAATAATAACAATTACAAAAAAAAAAGCTCAAATGTTAACTAAAATTAAAATGGAAACGGAAAATACATAAAAAAAAAACGTATTAATATCATTTTTTATATATATATATATATATATATATACATTTTGAATTGTTTTTTGTAATTTCTATCCATTTTAATTTTAAAGTTTTATTTATTTACATTTTTTTTTTTTTAGTATGTCTGTTTAGTTTTTATAATTATTTAAATTTCAGTTTTCATTTTAATTATTATAGTACAATAGATAAACTAAATAAAAATATGAAATGTTGCTTTGGCAACTTACTGAAATAAAGTAAGTTAACGTTTTTTAGGTAACTTTTGCATGTTTTATTTCAAGTAATTTTTTAATGGTTTTAGCTTTAGTTAACTTTAATAACCCTGACGCGAACACTATTTATTGAATTTAAATATTTATTTTCTGTTTCCATTTTCAATAGACCACTTTCATGCCATGGCCAAGTTTCTGCACATTCTGCGCAGAATGGGGAAACTCGATGACGTCCGGTCTGTTTTTATAGCGTGTGAAAAGTTCAGTCCACTGTCGGTCAGAGAACCGGGTTATAATTACTGCAAGGGTCTCTACTTCTGGTCAGTGTCCATCAGACAATATCATCATTTGTATTATAATGGTTGTAGTTGTAAGTTTTTGGCAATAATTAATATTGATTAACTGATGCTTGAAACATACTTTTAATAGTTTGTTATTAAACTGTTTCAATTATTCACCTTTCCAATAAAAATAAGGAAAAACTGTGGAAATATAAATAATAATAAATAATTACAAAAACACAGAGAAAAAAAGCTAAAACGTTAATTAAAATTTCAATGAAAATTATGACACAATAATACTGCCTCTAAAACCCTTTGAAAATACACATTTACTTGGTGCATATTTATAAATATATAACTTGTGTGTGTGTGTGTATATATATATATATATATATATATATATATATATATATAATTGATGTATTAGTTTTTTAGTAACGCTTTACAATGAGGTTCATTAGTTAACTACTTTAGTTAACATGAATTAAGAATGAACAACACTTCTACAGCATTTATTAATCTTAGTTAATGTTCATTTCAACATTTACTAATTCATTATTAGAATCAACAGTTGTGCTTGTTAACATTAGTTAATGCACTGTGAATTAACAGTGAACGACTGTATTTTCATTAATAAATACTGTAATGAATGTATTGTTCATTGTTTGTTCATGTTAGTTAATACTTTAACTAATGGAACCTTATTGTAAAGTGTTACCAGTTTTGTTGTTGTTGTTGTTGTACTTCTAATACATTTTGTGTTGTAAAGGCAGAAATGTAACTCTAGTCTGACGTCAAGTGTTTATCAGTGAATTGCTCTGTCTGTCTGCAGGTGATGCTGGAGGCGTCTTTGCTCATGATGGCTCAAGGTTTCGTTCAGCTTTCTCGTGAATTTGAACTAATCAATTAACTGGTTAATCTAACTTAATTAGATTTTTAAAATTCAAAATGAAAATTAAACCGTAATTATAATAAAATATTTTATAGCAATTTTTTTTTTGTCTTAATGGTCCTAAAAGTGGTTCCAATATTTTATTTATATATATATAACCTTATTGTAAAGTGTTACCAGTTTTGTTGTTGTTGTTGTTGTACTTCTAATACATTTTGTGTTGTAAAGGCAGAAATGTAACTCTAGTCTGACGTCAAGTGTTTATCAGTGAATTGCTCTGTCTGTCTGCAGGTGATGCTGGAGGCGTCTTTGCTCATGATGGCTCAAGGTTTCGTTCAGCTGAAGCAGATTCCCAGAGCCAGAAACTTCCTCAAACGCCTCAGCAGGATGGAGTGGAGCGACACAAACGCGGATGACTTGGAGAGCGCCTGCCTGCTCTTGGCTGACATGTACATCAAGACGGGAAAATACACGCAAGTGGACAAACTGCTCGACAGCTGCATACGATACAATCAGGTCTGTTTCCGCTCACTTTAGATTTGCTGACATGTTTTCCTTTTTTGTCTGAATCTTGAGAAAGCACACAAAATGCGAAGGTGAATTCAATTTAAAAGTTCCTCTTAATATTTGCAATTTCAAAAAACTTTCCCTTGAGAAAACAGAACAATTATTTGTATGCCTTGTGCTTGAGAATACAAGCAAATATAATTATTCATAAATTGTAATTCTAGAAGTAAATATTAGTAATTATATATTTAAAGTTTATATGTGACCCTGGACCACAAAACCAGTCATAAGGGTCAATTTTTCGAAATTGAGATTTGTACATCATCTGAAAGCTGAATAAATAAGCTTTCCGAGATACAACTATTTGAAAATCTAGAATCTGAGGATGCAAAAAAATCTAAATACTGAGAAAATCATCTTTAAAGTTGTCCAAATTAAGTTCTTAGCAATGCATATTACTAATCAAAAATTAATTTTGATATATTTACGGTAGGAAATTTACAAAATATCTTCATGGAACATGATCTTTACTTAATATCCTAATGATTTTTGGCATAAAAGAAAAATCTATAATTTTGACTCATACAATGTATTGTTGGCTATTGCTACAAATATACCCCAGCGACTTAAGACTGCTTTTGTGCTCCAGGGACACATATAACTAATTAGGGTGATAATTTAACCTTTTAATTGTCACCCGTCCCCTCAGAGGGGCACCTAAGTTTACTTCTCTATATTACAAATAAATCCTAATCTAATCATGACAAAATATATATCGTTGGATATTTTAGAACTGTTTTTGTTACAAATGATGTAGGAAAAGTAATAGATTAATTTATGACGAGTGCACCTCAAAAATCTGCGTCATAACAGGAGTTCTGACCTTTGTCACAAAAAAGTCTTTTTTCGTTACCTTTTTCCCTATCACGCTTTAGAAATAAAATATATATTAACTGAAAACGTAAAATCTCTAAATTCATCCTGTGAAAACCATTTTAAAATCGGACTTTGCATTACAATCAAAATCATATTACGAAATGTTTTCATTCATGCATTATAACAATTTAAGTTTGGATAGTGCCCTTTCACGTCTGTTCAAAAATGGGAGTGACCGTTAAAGGGTTAAATATCAAAAATATAGTTATATTTAATTATATTAGATTAGTAGTAAATAGTAGTTAATTAGTTAATAATAATAAATATTTTCAATATTAAAGTATTTATTTATTTATTTTTAAATTTATTTATTTTTCCCCTATAAATATTTTTTGTACATTTTGTATTTGAATGCGAGTTGTTTGAACAACAAAGACACAGGAAAATAAAAATAATTAGAGGGTTATTTGTGAACATTTTGAGTTCTATGATGATGGATGACTGACGGCAGGACTAGTTTCAGTTGCTTTGCATTTTTCTCAGCTTCAGGCTAAAATGACACATCTCTTTATTTTCATCCTGCTGCTCCATCAGTCGTGTAGTAAGGCGTACGAGTATCGGGGTTTGATAATGGAGAGCGAGCAGAGACACAGCGACGCAGCGCTGCAGTATGAACTGGCCTGGAAACACAGCAGCAGAGCCCATCCTGCAGTCGGTGCGACTTTATCATCAAAACCATGGACATACTATAAATATTCAGTTCCATCAGAAACGCTTGCATTTGAATCTAATTGCAGGGTTTCGTCTGGCCTTTAACTACCTGAAGTGCAAGAATTACACACTGGCCGTTGATGTGTGTCATCAGGTTTGTAAGAAGTGAAGGAATGAGGCATTAGATGAAGTGAGTGATTGATCTCAGATCGGTCTCATCGACTGCTGTTTGGTTGTAGGTGCTGCAGCAGCGTCCAGATTACCCAGAAATCCAAGATGAGCTTCTGACCCGAGCTCAGCTCTCTCTCCGTCTGTGACCGTGTATGTGTGTGTGTGATTTACAGCGACTGGGATCAAGATTTCCCTTCTAAAACACTTTCATTGAGAGATTTTAGTTAGAAAACTAAGTAACAGTATAGGGACCAATTCTCACTATAAACTAGTTGCTTATTAACAGGCTTACTATTAACATATTGGCTGTTTCTAAAGCACATATTCTGCATGAGCATATTCTACATCCCTAATCCTAGCCAATACCTAAACTTAACAACTACCTTACTAAATATTAATAAGAAGCAAATTAGTAGTTTACTGAGGCAAAAGTATTAGTTAATGGTTTGTTAATGGCGAGAATTGGACCTTAAAATGAAGTTTGACCAAGTGTTGTTATTATTATTGTTATTATTATTATTAAAGGTGGTGGTTGACATGAAATCATGCTGCTTGTTGAGCAGAAATGATATTATTTTAACTAAGTGAACAGACTTTTTGTTTTTGTTTTCATTTCTCCACTCTTTGGCTGCACACAATTGACTGCCTTCGGCGATAAGCACAGCCACTTGTCGGCTTCACACTTGTTCTCTCTTCTCTCGTCATTAGTCTCTGTATCTAGGCTCGCTCTGCACCTCTTCAGTGTCAGGGTGTTTTGCCTGTTCTCACCTGCTCTGTCTCTCCGTCTGTTAAAATCTCCTGATTACCTGTGTGTCCTGAGCTCATGCCATCTCTCTGCACAGTTCACTCTAGACTGCTTCTCTCAGGTGTAAAAAAATCTAAAAAATTATACTCAACTGAAAGTACAGATACTCATTGAAAATTGTACTCAGTTAAAAGTCCAAGTAGTTGTACTTTTCATATTTGAGTAACAGTACAAATGTACAAAACTTTAAATTGTACTTTGTCAGTCCTGTGCTCCTGTCTTTATTGTGCCCCATGATCTAGTTTCTCCCATGTCTGATTATGTTAATTTGTCCCAGGTGTTTCCTATGTTTATGATGTGATTTATTCCAGGTGTGTCTCATTTGGTTCTAAGTTCTTAAGCCCTGTGTTTTTCCCGTGTCTAGTGTCCGGTATAGTTTGACTATCCCCTCTGCTACGTGTGCTTTGCTTTGCTTTGGTTTAATAAAGACTGTTTCAAGAATTTCCCTACGTCTCCTCACTCCATCACAGTAGCGGCAGCAGCGTGAAAGAATACCGGACCAGCTTACTAACTATTAATAAACAGCAAATTAGGAGTTTGAGGCAAAAGCTGTTAATGGCTTGTTAATAGTGAGAATTTGACCTTAAAATAAAGTGTGACCGAAAACTAATATACAAATTAGAATATTTATTAGTTATGTTTATGTACTATAAAAAATTTGTAATTTAAGTGCTTCAGGCAATTTGTAATATCCAGTGCACTGATCTTATGTTACTAAAGATTAATGAAGCAGTTTCTCTGGTCTTAGGTCCAATTTTCACTTGTGTTTTTTGAACCGTAAATTATTTACTGGAGCATGTAATGAATCAAACAAAATCCCATCTGATATAGTCATACACATCTATCTATCTATCTATCTATCTATCTATCTATCCATCCATCCATCCATCCATCTGTCATCCATATATCCATCTCTTTATGCCTGTAAGGTCAATGTCAACACTCAACGTTTATTTAGTTAAAAAGATGAACCGTAAATTATTTACTGGAGCATGTAATGAATCAAACAAAATCCCATCTGATATAGTCATACACATCTATCTATCTATCTATCTATCTATCTATCTATCTATCATCTAAACTGGATTGATGACTTTACTAAAAAAACTTTACTGTATTACTTAAAATCTTTTTTTAGTCAACTGTACTAGAAAGCCCTTATTTTGCATTTATACCACTGACAAATAAAATGTGAGTTTCTGAAGATCTGAAACCGTGCATCACTTGTTCCAGTCCAAACCAAGTTCCCCAACGACCTCATTTATATCATTCATATGAACACAGAGCTACAGGTGAGTGTGTTTTTGTTGTCTTTATGTCAAGAGGTTGTTGTTAATATTTAAGGGTGAATCATTTCATTTTACGACAGCTCGAATTTGAAAGGAATCATGCTCTCCATTAGACTAATTTTTAGCAATGTTTTGTTATTAATGGTAAAAATTGACCCAGTCTATCTGAATGGTTTTTCTCCCTGTATACTTATCATAATTTCTGTGTCAGTTCCTCAGTCCTGCTGCAGGAGGCGCCAGTGAGTCTCCTCTGATTGGCCAATCAACCATGAGGCTTCAGGAATTATGGGGAAACAACGTAACATTTGCCAGGTACTTCTGTAACAGTGTGGAGATTTGGAGACTTTTAGGTCACGACAGAATATTTACAAATTCTGCATTTTTGATTTGGTAAAATGTTTTACTTGAACTTTTTTGTTTGCCTTTTGAAAATGCAAATTTTAGTTTAGATTTTAGACAGACATTTCTGCATAATTTAGCTCTGCAATATCTGTGTTCATTTATTATGCCTGAGAATAAAGTAATAGTTCGGTAACACTTTATTTTACAGTGTCCTTTTTACACGTTACATATAATTACTATAGTAATAACAATAAATGATACATAATTACATGCAACTAACCCTAAACCAAACCCTCATCTTAACACTAACGCCATAGTAAGTACATGTAGTTGATTAATATTACTTAGTACTTAAATGTATAATTACACTGTAACAAGGAACTCTTTTAATATTAAATACTTTAATATATTTTATTTGTTTCAGTATTTGACAAATAATAATTTTTTTATATGCATGCTGGAAATTATTTGAGGCACTGAAATAATTGTAATCATTTCAAGATCTAACGTAGAGAAACGTTTGGCCAACAAATATACATTAGGGTGTAAAGAATGTAGAAAGTGCTCATGAAACAGGGAAAATGAAAAGGAAAAAAAGAAGTCAATCTATGATGCAACATAAAAATAATTAGAGGGGGAAGGAGGGATGGTTGTGACAGAGGAAGTGATGGTGTCATTGACAGGCGCTGAAGTACCTGTATCATAACGGATCCTGTGGAAGAACACATAAAGATTGTGCTTGAGAAGAGAGGAGAAGCTTCAGCGGCCCTGAGCAGAGTTTACAAGCCGTAAGTACAGAAACGTCTCGTCTGATCTACTCACGTCACTTCATGCCTTGATATTTCTGTAGTTGGAATATGGAGCAGTTCAGAATTGTGTCTTCATCCACAGATGTCCATCTCTGACAGTCCTGCGTCCTCCATCTGTATGTTTGCTCTCCATCATCAGTCCTCCAGCTCTCCTGGCCCCCTGAACCCCGACTCTAGCACCATGAGCGCTCAGATGCCTCAGATGGACACGGGTCTGTACAGCCAGCCCATGGCCTTTCCCAAGACGCCAGACGGCCGGAGCATGGAGCAGATGATGGGCTTCGTGCCGTACTCGTAACAAGTGTAACCAATAATTCTATTTATGAATAGTAAATATTTGTAGTTACATATTTAAAATGTATATAATAATAGTAAAAGAAAAAGATAAGATGGTTTATAAATAATTTAAAATGAGAATAAAAAATATATAGTAACTATTAGAAATATATGTTTAACATTTTTTTTAAACATTATTTATTAGATTATAATAGCTACAAATAAATATTAGATATGAAGCAAGTTAATAATTAGTGTATATATTATGTATATATGTGTGTGTGTATATACACGTGTGTGTGTGTATACAGTATATACGTGTGTGTGTATATATATATATATATATATATAGCGGCCCTGAGCAGAGTTTACAAGCCGTAAGTACAGAAACGTCTCGTCTGATCTACTCACGTCACTTCATGCCTTGATATTTCTGTAGTTGGAATATGGAGCAGTTCAGAATTGTGTCTTCATCCACAGATGTCCATCTCTGACAGTCCTGCGTCCTCCATCTGTATGTTTGCTCTCCATCATCAGTCCTCCAGCTCTCCTGGCCCCCTGAACCCCGACTCTAGCACCATGAGCGCTCAGATGCCTCAGATGGACACGGGTCTGTACAGCCAGCCCATGGCCTTTCCCAAGACGCCAGACGGCCGGAGCATGGAGCAGATGATGGGCTTCGTGCCGTACTCCTCCTGTCTGACCCCCAGCAGCACTGAGCGAGCGCAGCAGAATCAGCAGGTAACACAGACGCTGTTTAAACAGGTTCCTGGAGAAGTTTCTGCCATTGCGTACTGCCAATATTGTGGCTCTTAGGACAAACTGATGTCCCTGTAAGTCGCTTTGAATAATAACATCTGATAAATGTAAACATAAAATGAAAGTCTTCATGACATTTAGCATTAAACACTCTTTTTTTTTTTTTCGTCCAAATCTCTAAAATGCATACGCCTGTCTAAACTGAAACTTGTTTTGACATTTTTAAATTTGTGCCTAATAATTTAAACATGTTTACTGATTATGTCTGAGATTACAAGTAAAATAATAATTATAGGGGTAAATAGTTACTTTTAGTAATTGTATGTTTAATGTTTGTATAATAACATTAAGTTAGATGTCAATAAATAAATAAAGGTTTGTCTGAGTAAAAGTAAAATTAATCAGTAAATAACAATTATAGTAAATAGCTAAATAATGAGGTTTTTTAACATTTTATTTAACTTATTTCCATTTTTCCCCCCCAGATACAGTGGGTACGGAAAGTATTCAGACCCCCTTAAATTTTTCACTCTTTGTTATATTGCAGCCATTTGCTAAAATCATTTAAGTTATTTTTTTTTCCTCATTAATGTACACACAGCACCCCATATTGACAGAAAAACACAGAATCGTTGACATTTTTGCAGATTTATTAAAAAAGAAAAACTGAAATATCACATGGTCCTAAGTATTCAGACCCTTTGCTCAGTATTTAGTAGAAGCACCCTTTTGATCTAATACAGCCATGAGTCTTTTTGGGAAAGATGCAACAAGTTTTTCACACCTGGATTTGGGGATCCTCTGCCATTCCTCCTTGCAGATCCTCTCCAGTTCTGTCAGGTTGGATGGTAAACGTTGGTGGACAGCCATTTTTAGGTCTCTCCAGAGATGCTCAATTGGGTTTAAGTCAGGGCTCTGGCTGGGCCATTCAAGAACAGTCACAGAGTTGTTGTGAAGCCACTCCTTCATTATTTTAGCTGCGTGCTTAGGGTCATTGTCTTGTTGGAAGGTAATAGCAAATGGCTGCAATATAACAAAGAGTGAAAAATTTAAGGGGGTCTGAATACTTTCCGTACCCACTGTATATTATATATAATATAGTATTTTATTTTTGTGTCCAGGAAATGATCGAAGTCACTGATTACTCCAAGATTTATCATGGGAACGTGTTAGTGTTAGTTCCCTCGCATTTTAGTTGTTTGGACGGCAAAGCTGCATATAAATCTAATCTGATAAATGCATGACCATAAATGTTAAAATAAAAGTCTTGAAACTTAAAATGAAATTCACACTGGTAGAAAAAATGACACATTTCAGTTTTAGTTTCAGTTTTAGATGGTTGTTGTTGTTGTTATTAGTATTACATATTTTTTAAGAATGTCATAGTTTTTATTCTGTTTTTAGTTTTAGTTATTTTCAAGTTGAACTAAAAAATTATATGTTGCTGAAATAAAATAAGTTAGCATTATAATATATTTCAGTTAACATTTTATTTATCATTTTAGTTTAGGAGCACTAGTTGTATGGATAGTTTGGTTTGTGTCATTTTCCAATGCATTACATTTCTTGGAAATCTCATGCTTTTTCTATTATAAATAATATATATTTCTAGATTTTTACTGGACTTGTTTTTCTTGTCCTTTCTCGGTAACTCCACGAATCTTTGGGAAGGATTTTTCGCAGTTTCTTCTGCCGCCCCCGGCCTCCACCCTGCGGCCGATGGGACAGAAGCGCGGCCCGAGCAAAGACAGCGTGGAATACCGTCTGCGCAGAGAGCGCAACAACATCGCGGTGAGGAAGAGTCGCGATAAAGCCCGGCGGCGGATCCAGCTGACCCAGCAGAGGGCGCTGCAGCTCCAGGACGAGAACCACAGCCTGCAGCTGCACATCCAGCGCCTGTCGCACGAGGTGGATGCACTCAGACACTACCTGTCACAGTGCCACCTACAGGCCAAAGAGCAAGACACCACCGGGGACTGAAGGTTCTGTTGATCGTAGGGCTGCACGATTAATTGAAATTAAATCGCAAAGGCGAAAAATCACGATAAGGCAGAAGCTGCGATTGTCATGCGTATCTTTCAGTGAAGCACGGTTCTGTGATCAGCAGTAAATCTCCATCTGAACGCCAGAGGGCGCTCTCGCGCTGAAACTCCAAATACGCCTCGCAGAAGAAACCCAGGAAATCCCTAAAGCGGTTGCTGAATAAACAGAACATTTAACTGCTTTCATTAATTCAACGTGACTAATAAACACACAACTACGACAATATATGGTTTATCTGAGTTCGTCTTATTATAATAAAGTATATAATAATGCAATGCTAATCGACATGGCCTTTATCACTGCTTAAATACTATGAAATATGTTGCGTGCCTTATTCTGTGTAAGAAGCCACATCATCTCACAGAAGGGTTTATTTCAAACACTCGACTGACGTTATGAAGTGAGTTTGGAGTAAAAACATGTTATTAAATGTGGTATTTTCAAGTGCTTTCAGATGGAGCAGCATTTACTACACAGAGCCGTAGTTCACTGACAAGCTAGTATTCCGTTACTCCCCAACCCTGCCAGCACCTCTGGTAGTTTAGAATGTAACACCTATAAATAGTGAGAAAATGTGAAGGTTTATTTTTTAGGAACTCAGAAATGTTAATTTTCTTTTATTCTTTTTTTTTTTAATCCTGTTTTGCATGAGTTGTGGCCAGGGGCCGACTAATGGAGGTGTGATGAGGCAGAGAGTAAGGTGCTCGTTAAAGAGCCCACAGGGGGGTCTGTGTGTCTGCATATGCGTGTGTGTGGGCTAAGACCCCTTGGGAGATGTATAATCCTTCCCATTATTAATGACATGGACTGCTAGGCCAGAGGGTGGAGACTGGGGTGAGAGTGAGATGTTGCTTTATTCTGCTCGTGTGCCTTCTGTGAGAAATAATTTACATTCCACGATGACGGCATCAGATAAACTAATCAAAAACTAAAGTATAGACAAAACTGAGTGAGAAAAAAAAAACTTAAAGGGACAGTGTCTACGAAAATTATAATTTGGTCATCATTTTGTAGGGCTGCACAATAAATCAAAATGAAATTGCAATCATGATTAGGCAGAAGCTGCAATTGTCATGCGCATCTTGTCAGTGAAGGTTCTGTGATCAGCAGTAAATCTCCATCCGAAGGCCAGAGGGCGCTCTCGCGCTGAAACTCCAAATACGCCTCGCAGAAGAAACCCAGGAAATCCCTAAAGCGGTTGCTGAATAAACAGAACATTTAACTGCTTTCATTAATTCAACGTGACTAATAAACACACAACTACGACAATATATGGTTTATCTGAGTTCGTCTTATTATAATAAAGTATATAATAATGCAATGCTAATCGACATGGCCTTTATCACTGCTTAAATACTATGAAATATGTTGCGTGCCTTATTCTGTGTAAGAAGCCACATCATCTCACAGAAGGGTTTATTTCAAACACTCGACTGACGTTATGAAGTGAGTTTGGAGTAAAAACATGTTATTAAATGTGGTATTTTCAAGTGCTTTCAGATGGAGCAGCATTTACTACACAGAGCCGTAGTTCACTGACAAGCTACGCAAACAGCTTTCATAATCGCAGAACGATTTCTTCGATTTCATAATCGTGCGATTAAATCGCCTGCGATTATGAACGCGATTTTGCATAGCTTGTCAGTGAACTACGGCTCTGTGTAGTAAATGCCGCTCCATCTGAAAGCACGTGCTGGAGATTTACTACTAATCACAGAACCGGCTTTGCTGACGAGATGCACATGAAAATCGCATTCGATTAATCGTGCAGCCCTAGTTGATCGTGATCGAATCATTTTGGATTGGCTTTGTGATTTTCATATAGTTTCAGTAGATGGGATGAGTAAATGTTAGGGATGTCACAATTCTCAATATAATATCGAACCGTTCGGTACGACATCCACGGTTCAATACGCGTTTGTGAATTGCGGTTTTGCGTTTAAATAATATTCGTGTGTTTCATTTCTCTCAGAATTGGCTTTGTGTGTGTGTGTGTGCCCGTGAGTTCACATGCTGAGATGAGGAAATGCTTCCCCGCTTTTAACGTGCATTTGAAAAAGCAACACACGCCGAGCATCTTCCCTTGTAACGACATGTGATGATAAGCCTTTCTAAACCCGTTTTCCAACAATAGAGAACATTATAACTTGTTTTTACTTTACACACTTCCTTTTGTGATCTGGTGTGGCTTCTTGTCACAGAATGAGGCAGAAAATATAGGCCCATTCTGTATTGTAATAAAGGCTATGTCGATTAGAAATGGTTTACAAATATACTTAATCATTATGAAAATACCAGAGATGGCTTGAAGAACACCGATAAACCATATAGTGACGCAGGGGAGTGTTTATTGTCCTTACATTTCATCATTTAACCTTATATCTTTTTATTCAGCTACAGCGATAGCATGCCTTTATCCATATTAGGGATTTCCTGGAAGGTCATCAGTGTTACTTCTGTGATGCATATGTGGATTTTGTGGACGAGGGCACCCTCTGGCGTCCAGTATGAATGAAACACACTTTACATGTGTTTATAGTGCTCAATAATGGCCAATCCATCCTATAGGTAAAAATCTGAAAAAATATTACCTCTCTCAAAAGAAATGTTAAGCAGATATATAATAATCCACACATTTTCCAGTTTACAGGAGGTTTTGTTGTTGTTGTTGTTAATTTGTTTCAAACAACACTCTTGATGTGCCAAGCCATCAGAACCGAACCGAAAACCGTGGTTAAAAATTGAGGTACGTATTGAACTGTGGACTACTGTAACTGTATTGTTGCATCCCTAGTAAATATAATTTCTCAAAGTGAACATGGGAAATAATCCACTGATGAGCATGGAAGCCTGTTTCCACCACTGAATATAAATATGGAAATGATAATTGCAACAATTTATCTCGCAATTCTGACTTTTTTTTTTTTTCCAGAATTGCAAGTTTATATCTCAATTGTGAGTTTATATCTTGCAATTCTGACTTTTTTTCTCAGAATTGTGAGGAAAAAAATCTGAATTGTGAGAGGAAAAAGTTGCAATTACTTTTTTTGGTGTCAGAAATAATCTTGTGTAAATGACTAGTTGGAGCCATATAAATCCTGTAATTTGAGATGATAAACCGCTCAAGTCATTCAGAAAAAACAAGCACAACAAACTCTTTAGGCATTGTAGCGTGAGGTTTTCTGTTTTGATTTAAATAAACGGTTACATTTTTTTGACTCATGGTAATTTTTGTGCTTTTCAGTAATTTTTTGGAAGTCAATTTTTATAGACAAACTAAAGAAAAAATGTCTGTATATCTATATTTAAAACGTACACTGTATGACTTCTCAGGAGAATGCATCTGATCATCTGAAGCAACAAAAATGAATGAATTACACACAAATACTGTATATCAAAAATATTATAAATAAATTGTAAATAAAACGTATAAAACACATTGCCCCCAAAAATGTTTATGTATTTGTAATTTTATATAATTTCATTAAAATTTCTTTGAGCAAATTACATTTTTATATTTATATTATTTCATACACAGTATTTTCTTGCTTCAGATATTCATTTCTGTTGTTTTACTTTTAACATTTTGCTGAGAAGCCATATGATATAATATTTTAGTCAAAATTTTAAACTTTAATTGTTTTTTTAACATTACAAATGTCTTGTCTAGACATCACAGCTGAACAGTTTCACTTAAAATCTACCTTCAGTTTATAGTTTACTCTATTTGACAGTGTGGTTTTATTGTGTTCAAAAATACATTTGAATTTTACTTTAAAGCACATCATTCAGAAATAATGACTGATTGGATCTGGTCTTTTAAACCAACATACAAAACCACTGCTAGATAAAATGGATTTGTGCAATGAAACTTTTGAACCTTTGACCCAAGATCTTCCAGTTACTGAAATATAGACCCTGTGACAACTAACCCCGAGTGACAACTAGCACTTATATATGATTTCAAAACTAAAAGTGTGATATTTTTTTTTTCTCTCTCTCTGTTTATACAAACTGTCCAAGGAAATATCCAAATAAATGACTTTATGCAGTCTTCAAATCATACTAAATCAAACAATCGTGGTGATTTACCTCCACTGAAATGGTTAATGTGATTATTCGGATTGATTGTGAATTGCACAACACGATAGCAGAATTTAATCTTTCCTCTCTTCAAACGGACGCGATGACTCGGGCGTTTGTGTGGAAGAGCTCAGGCCGAGCAGCAGTGGGACGGGTGAGATTTCAACACCATTGTGGGACAGTGATAGTGATAGCATCATTGCACAGAGCCGTTCGGTCTTCCTGTGGCTTCCACTGCAGGCAGAGGACATGGCTTTATCTCGCCTGCTGGCTTGGCACGGAGTTATCTAGTTAAGGCTGCAGATGACTGCGGCTGATAACACTGAACCTGCGCTACACATCCACTAGAGCAAACCCTGACATTCATTCATTCGCACAACTGTTGATGTTTGTGTGTTGTAACTTGATTCTGGGGCAATCTGCGGTCCCAGACCTGAAATCTGGCCACAGGGTTAGGAAAGAGTGTGTTTCAACTGAGGCTCTGTTACTCAACACAGCGCAAGAGAACAGGCAGAGATCCAAACTCTCAACACCTGATCGCCCTAAACCATCATCATATGTAATATCAAAAAGAGTTGTAAAGTTTACCTTTACAACATAATAGTGTGGCATCAGATGGTAATCTCTCATAGAATAGCAAAGTACTATCCTGATACATGCAAGTAAATAAATCAACTGTAGGCTCAATTTTTTTAAAAACATGCATCACTTTTCATAATGTAATATATACAATTTTTTATACATGGGGACATTCAAGACATACAGTTGCAAAGGTTACACTTACAAAATATAATGGTAGTACCAGAATAGCATGATATATGATGATATAAAACAGTGTGACGTGCTATACTTCATCTAAAAGTATTTAACAGCATTTTGCATAATTAGTGTATGTGCCGTTTTATGAGCTTGTATTAATTGAGACATTGAATATTTGCGCTTCATAAAATTAAATAATTTATGAATTTTGTGAGTACAGTATTATATTAATATATATATTTAAACAATACCCAGATGACCTATTATGATTCAGCATGTACAGTGGCATCCAGAGCACACTGTGAGATACTGTATCCCACAATGCAATGCCCTTGATTTGACTTTACACCGAGTTGAACAAATTTGACACAAAACTGGATTTGTACAGGAGTTCGTGGTTGTATACTCCACTTTTTTCACAAACGTTGTAGGTCATCCATGCATTTCATCATGCATACAGAAAATTCATGTACTATGCAGATTTCATACTGCATACATCTATACTCTACTCTCTTAATGTACTATTTTTAATATTAAAGGGGTTATATGATGCGATTTCAAGTTTTCCTTTCTCTTTGGAGTGTTACAAGCTGTTCGTGAATAGATAAGATCCCTGAAGTTGCAAAGACTAAAGTCTCAAAACCAGACCGCAGATACTGATTCGGGACAGCGCGTCTGCATCTGACAGAAGTGTCAACAGCTTTAATGCACGTCTTTTAAAATAAAAGTCTCGCATCAGAAAAACATTAAGAATTACGTTTTTTGTTGTTGATGTCGTTTCTTTGGCCGTACACTCAGCGACCCACCCTATACTATACTACAGTGCATAGTATGCAGTACAGTATATAATTTTTTTTTCGTGATAAATGGCTCCCTCGTGTGGCTGTGCTGCAGCTGCGTCTGTGTATAAGGTTTCCGATGCTGTCCGAAAGTTCCCGACGGTTTCCGAAACTCTCCGCCAGTCGTGCCAGTTTTTCCGCCCTGTCCGCGTCTCGGAGCCGGGGATCTGCTTCTGCTTCCGTCCGTGGCCTTCATCTCTAGAGCAGCGGCATCCAGGCGTTATTTACCATCATTTAACGCGTTTGTTTGGTGTCCCGTGCGGCGAATGAAACGCGTCAGATCAGCTGCAGTGAAGCGACGAGCTTTTGTTTCTGCGGAGAGACGTTCACTGCGCTGCACTGAACGAGTCCAGAACACATCAGACCAGCGCAAACCATCATCATCATCATCTTCATCAGTGTGGATGTGCTGGAGTTCAGCTGATGCAGTAGCAGGTAAAGATTCAGATTCAGGTTTTAGAAATAGTAATTTTAATATCAGGACTTGCGAATGATGTTCAGAAAACCCACTAATTTACATAATCATATTCTTGCTTGTATTCTTTAGTTTCTTTAATGCATATGGTTTCCATAATTATTTTCTTCTCTCTATAATTACACTCACATAACACTCGCATCCCTCAAATTCTTCCATTTTATTCATTCCTTAATTTCACTCGTTACTCTTACATCTTTTTTCACTTTTGATCTTTATTCTTTAATTTCACTCACTCATGTTATGCTTTCATCTGCCTGTTCTTTCATTAAATTATTTCATCTGAAGTTGTATGCTGAAGTTAAAATCTCTCTTCCTCTCTCGCTATACCAATTATATATTCTCTCTCAAGCTATCTGTCGCTAGAGATTTGTCATCTCTATCTCTATTGCTTTATACTATCTGTCTGTCTGTCTATCTATCTGTCTGTCTGCTATCTGTCTGTCTGCTATCTATCTATCTGTCTGCTATCTATCTGTCTGTCTATATCGATCAGTCTGTCTGTCTGCTATCTATCTGTCTGTCTATCTGTCTGTCTGCTATCTATCTGTCTGTCTGTCTATCTATCTATCTGTCTGTCTGTCTGCTATCTATCTGTGTCTATCTATCTGTCTGTCTGTCTGTCTCCTATCTATCTGTCTGTCTGCTATATATCTGTCTGTCTGTCTGCTATCTATCTGTGTCTATCTATCTGTCTGTCTGCTATCTATCTGTCTGTCTGATATCT
>NW_015557077.1:585412-587038 GCF_001515605.1 Sinocyclocheilus anshuiensis
TCTGTCTGTCTATCTATCTATCTGTCTGTCTGCTATATATCTGTCTATCTATCTGTCTGTCTGTCTGTCTGTCTGCTATCTATCTGTCTGTCTCCTATCTATCTGTCTGTCTGCTATCTATCTATCTGTCTGTCTATCTATCTATCTGTCTGTCTGTCTGCTATCTATCTGTGTCTATCTATCTGTCTGTCTGCTATCTATCTGTCTGTCTGTCTTGTCTCCTATCTATCTGTCTGTCTGCTATCTATCTGTCTGTCTGATATCTATCTGTCTGTCTGTCTGTCTATCTATCTATCTGTCTGTCTGCTATATATCTGTCTGTCTCCTATCTATCTTTCTGTCTGCTATCTATCTGTCTGTCTGTCTGTCTATCTATCTATCTGTCTGTCTGCTATATATCTGTCTGTCTGTCTGCTATCTATCTGTCTGTCTATCTATCTATCTGTCTGTCTGTCTGTCTGCTATCTGTCTGTCTGTCTATCTGCTATCTGTCTGTCTGTCTGTCTGTCTCTGCTATCTATCTGTCTGTCTGCTATCTATCTGTCTGTCTGTCTGCTATCTGTCTGTCTGTCTGGTCTGTCTGCTTATCTGTCTGTCTTGTCTGTCTGTCATCTATCTGTCTATCTGTCTGTCTGTCTGCTATCTATCTGTCTGTCTGTCTGTTATCTGTCTGCTATCTATCTATCTATCTATCTATCTGTCTGTCTGTCTGCTATCTATCTGTCTGTCTATCTATCTTGTGTTATCTATCTATCTATATATCTATCTATCTGTCTGTCTCTGTCATCTATCTATCTGTCTGTCTGCTATATATCTGTCTGTCTGTCTGCTATCTATCTGTCTGTCTATCTATCTATCTGTCTGTCTGTCTGTCTGCTATCTATCTATCTAACTCTCTATCTATCTGTCTGTCTGTCTGTCTGCTATATATCTATCTGTCTGTCTGTCTGTCTGTCTGCTATCTATCTATCTGTCTGTCTATCTGTCTGTCTGCTATATATCTATCTGTCTGTCTGTCTGTCTGCTATCTATCTATCTGTCTGTCTATCTGTCTGTCTGCTATATATCTATCTGTCTGTATCTATCTATCTATCTATCTATCTATCTGTGTCTGTCTGTCTGTCTGTCTGGCTGTCTGTCTATCTATCTATCTGTCTGTCTATCTGTCTCCTATCTATCTTTCTGTCTGCTATCTATCTGTCTGTCTGCTATCTATCTGTCTGTCTGTCTGTCTGCTATCTGTCTATCTGATTTGATGTATGCTTGTCTTCTGCAGGTTATTTCTGCTCGTCTGTCTCAGGGTGAGCAGAGGAAGAGAGAGAGTGAGAGACACAGACAGCCGTCTATCTTTCTCTCTCTCTCTCTCTCTTCACCTGCGTCTGCAGCAGCAGCGTCTCTGTAAGGCTCTGGTCTCTGTGGCGCAGCTTCTGTCCAAACCATGACGTCACCCCCGTCCCTGCTGGCCTCCCCATCCCCGTGTCCTCCTCCCCCTCCCTCGCTCCCGTCCTCCCCCACGCTCTCCTCTCCCGCCCCGTCCTCGCTCCCCCTGCAGCCCGCTCTGCCGCCCACCGGAGAGGTCATGATTCTGGCTCTGGGCCGTAAGAAGCAGCGGCTCCTCCTCGCTCT
>NW_015557077.1:587106-587359 GCF_001515605.1 Sinocyclocheilus anshuiensis
GACGCCTCCGTGAGGACGGAGAAAAGAGACGGAGATCTGCCCCAGTGCAAGCACATGTTCGTCAACGGCACGCAGTCGTGTGTGAAGGACTGTGATGCTGGATACGACTACAACGTCACCGAAGGCCTGACCAATAATATCGTCACAGAGGTGGGCCGACACTGTTGAACTAATTGAACTAATATATAATAAGTATTGGGACAGTCCCTTCTAATGAACAGGTTTGACTACTTTAGTAATTTCAGTAATTTCC
>NW_015557077.1:589930-596592 GCF_001515605.1 Sinocyclocheilus anshuiensis
TCTGTCTGTCTGTCTGTCTGTTATCTATCTATCTGTCTGTCTGTCTGTTATCTATCTATCTGTCTGTCTGTCTGTCTATCTGCTATCTGTCTGTCTGTCTGTCTGTTATCTATCTATCTGTCTGTCTGTCTGTTATCTATCTATCTGTCTGTCTGTCTGTCTATCTGCTATCTGTCTGTCTGTCTGTCTGTTATCTATCTATCTGTCTGTCTGTCTGTCTATCTATCTGATTTGATGTATGCTTGTCTTCTGCAGGTTATTTCTGCTCGTCTGTCTCAGGGTGAGCAGAGGAAGAGAGAGAGTGAGAGACACAGACAGCCGTCTATCTTTCTCTCTCTCTCTCTCTCTTCACCTGCGTCTGCAGCAGCAGCGTCTCTGTAAGGCTCTGGTCTCTGTGGCGCAGCTTCTGTCCAAACCATGACGTCACCCCCGTCCCCGCTGGCCTCCCCGTCCCCGTGTCCTCCTCCCCCTCCCTCGCTCCCGTCCTCCCCCACGCTCTCCTCTCCCGCCCCGTCCTCGCTCCCCCTGCAGCCCGCTCTGCCGCCCACCGGAGAGGTCATGATTCTGGCTCTGGGCCGTAAGAAGCAGCGGCTCCTCATCGCTCTCTCCATTCTGCCCAACCTCTTCCTGGCGTTCCTGCTGTCCTCCGACCCGCTCCTGACCCTGTCCCCGCCCTTCTGCTGTCGTCTCCCGCGACCCTCGCCCGCTCCTCAGGTGACCAACGCCTCCGTGAGGACGGAGAAAAGAGACGGAGATCTGCCCCAGTGCAAGCACATGTTCGTCAACGGCACGCAGTCGTGTGTGAAGGACTGTGATGCTGGATACGACTACAACGTCACCGAAGGCCTGACCAATAATATCGTCACAGAGGTGGGCCGACACTGTTGAACTAATATGTACACTATATAATAAGTATTGGGACAGTCCCTTCTAATGAACAGGTTTGACTACTTTAGTAATTTCCATGAGTACAAATCTTAATGTTAAAGCATATGAGGCTATCTTCAGCCTGAGCAATTCAAACTTCCATAACTATACATTGTCCATCATAACTGACATATTTATATGTGACCCTGGACCACAAAACCAGTCATAAGGGTCACTTTTTTGAAATTGAGATGTATACGTCTTCTGAGAGCTGAATAAATAAGGTTTCATTGATGTATGGTTTGTTAGGAGGACAATATTTGGCCGAGATACAACTATTTGAAAATCTGGAATCTGAGGGTGCAAAAAAATCTGAATATTGAGAAAATCATCTTTAAAGTTGTTCATATGAAGTTCTTAGCAATGCATATTACTAATCAAAAATTAAGTTTTGATATATTTACAGTAGGAAATGTATAAAATATCATCATGGAACATGATCTTTACTTAATATCCTAAAGATTTTTGGCATAAAAGAAAACGATAATTTTGACCCATACAATGTATTGTTGGCTATTGCTACAAATATACCCCAGCGACTTAAGACTGCTTTTGTGCTCCAGGGACACATATATTGTAGTATTCAAAATTTGTACATTTGTAAACTGCACACTTGTAAATAACATATCTGTTGTACACATGTACATGACGTGTTCATGTCTGTCAAGCTCTGCATTCATCAGATTCCTCACTGTGACACAATGTTTATGTGTTCTTGATTATTAATGACATACATTTGTATTGAATGAAAGATGCAAAACTGGGACGGGTCTAGTTAGTTGACGCTGTTGTGGTTAGTGTGGGCTGACGTTCTCCATCCTGAAGACTAACTAGTTTGGTCACATTTCAGCTGACAAACTCTTTTGTGTTCTGTGTGCTTGTGTCATGATGCAGCTGTTTGGTCACATGACATCTGACTCATTCATATTGAATTTTAGAATGATGTGATATTACAAGTGTTATTTTAGTATCTTTTAAATATAATATTATAGCAATTATAATATTTGAAATTAACTTATATTTATGTTTTTAATTTTAGATTAAGTCTTAGTATTTAAGCTTGTCCAACTGTTTTAAACTGTCTTGACGAACTTTTTTTTATCTAGTTCTTTATGTGCTCTTGTCATTTTTAGTAGTTTTTAAATATATATTTCTATATAGGCTCTATGTATTTCTATATATCTGTCTGTGTATAGTTATTTCAGTTTTAGTATTTTTAGTACTTAAACTAATTTATTTCATTTAGCTGCGAAAGCAACATTTCTAAGTGTTTAAACTAATATTTATATTTCATTTAGTTTTAGATTGATTTCAGTTTTAAAGTTTTGAATTAACTTGTATATTTCTATATAGCTATAGCTTTGATATTTATTTAAGTTTTAGATTTAGTAATTTTAGTGCTTAAATGTAAACTTATTTCATTTAGTTGCCAAAGCAAAGTTTCTAATGTAGTATTTATATTTTAGTTTATATATTTGTATATAAAGTTTGACATTAAAACATTTAGAATTTAAGTTTTAGCAATTTTGCAATGTGCTTCGGACTTCTTTGTACAAATCAAATATTAATATTTTTAATAGTTTTTATTTTTATTATTTCAGTTTTAGCCATTTTAATACTTCAACTGTCTTCATTTAGCTTACGTTTATAGTTTTTGTTTAAGATTAAGATTTATATTTTATTTCAGATTTATTTCAACATTTTAATAGTTTCAGTTTTAGTTAACAGTAACAATGCCAGATATCAAAGTTCTGACATATAACTTGTTTGCATGGAAGAAAACACGAACTCACGAGTCTTCAGAGTTCACAGCGTTCTTTCTCATGAACAGGAAGTCTTTTAAAATCACCAATTGTGTTTGCATGCCACTGCTACCAAACAACAACTGATTTCCTGTCTGTTGTGTCCTGACTTCCTGTTGTCCCCAGTGGGATCTGGTGTGTTCGCGGTACTGGCTGGTTCCAGTCGAGGAGGTGTGCTTCATTCTGGGGACGCTGACAGGCTGTCTGGGTTTGGGCTACACGGCTGACCGGTGAAAAACCGTCTCTTGGGTTTGTTGTTTGTTCCGTCGTTCCGTTGTTTATTGGTTTGTTGTGTGTGTTCAGACTGGGCAGGCAGAAGTCTCTGCTGGTGTCTCTGATGCTGGCGGTGGTGTTTGGGGTGCTGGTGTGTGTGTCGCCCTCACCGCCTGTCTTCATCACCATGCGCTTCTGTCTGGCCGCGGCGAGCGCCGGCGTCTTCCTCACGCTGTACGTCACACGTAAGTCAAACACAAGTCATAAACATCAGAGCTTGTTTGTCGTGATGTTACGCTGCAAGAAATTATTTTACTCAGCATTTTTGTTTTGTTTACAGTACAAATATCTAAACATTCTTAAATCAAGATGCATTCGTTTCACTTTTTTGATGGTCGCTTTAACACATTCTGTTGACTATAAGTAACATTGCACATACATATCTACTATTTCTTATTGGAGTGTTAGTAGAGTATTAGTAGACTGGTAGGGTTAGAACAAGTTGACATAGGATGACCATACGTCCTCTTTTCCCCGGACATGTCCTCTTTTTGGACCTAAAAAAATGTATCCGGCCGGGATTTCTTAATCGCTTAAAATGTCCGGGATTCGTCTGTTTTCTTTATGCCGCTCCCACTGAATTTCTGACTATTGCCGCCTGCTCCCGCAATATGTGTTTCGCTCCCGCGATTTTCGTGTTCACTCCTTTAAACATTCTAATATTGTGTATAATTTTGCCGCATCAGGGAGCCGCTCTCAGTATTTAAATCCCTTTTGAATGAGCATTTGTGCCGTTTACTTTCACTTTCGATTTCCCGATCACACGCACTCTGTGTAAAGGGAGCACATCTTGCAAGATCAGATATTTGTGACCCTGGACCACAAAACCAGTCTCAAGTGTCAATTTTTCAAAATTGAGATTTGTACATCATCTGAAAGCTGAATAAATAATTCAGTCAATTCCATTGATGTATGTTTGTTAGGATAGGACAATATTTGGCCGAGATGCAACTATTTGAAAATCTGGAATCTGAGGGTGCAAAAAAATCTAAATATTGAGAAAATCATCTTTAAAGTTGTCCAAATTAAGTTCTTAGCAATGCATATTACTAATCAAAAATTAAGTTTTGATATATTTATGGTAGGAAATTTACGAAATAATTTCATGGAACATGACCTTTACTTAATATCCTAATGATTTTTGGCACAAAAGAAAGATCGATAATTTTGACCCATACAATGTATTGTTGGCTATTGCTACAAATATACCCCAGCGACTTAAGACTGCTTTTGAGCTCCAGGGTCACATATTTATACATAGAATTCAAAATTTGTAAATGTTTAAACTGCACACTTGTGTACAGATATACTGTATACCCCAGCGACTTAAGACTGGTTTTGTGCTCCAGGGTCACATATTGTAACGTTGCACTTACACATCTACTATTTCTTATTAGAATGTTAGAGTATTAGTAGACTGGTAGGGTTAGGGTTAGAACAAGTTGACATGTTCTTGCAAAGTTACTTATAGTCAGTAGAATGTCTGTTGGGAGACCATCACAATAAAGAGTTATCAGATATTGAGCAGACAGTCTACTAATACTCTAATAAGAGTTAGTTGACATGTAGATGCAGCGTTACTTATTGTCAACAGAATGTTTAAAAGGGACCATCAAAATAAAGTGTTACCAATACATTTACTTGAGATGCAAAGTCTTATTTTCTGAAAAAAAGTATCCTTATGTAGTGACTTCATGCTTAAAATAATATTAATAATAAAATAAAATATGCCAACGGATTAAGAAAAATTTACTTAATTCAAAAGAAACAAGGTTATTTTTCTACCTCATTGGCAATTGCTTTTCTCACTTTAAAGGGTTAGTTCACCCAAAAATGAAAATTAGCCCATAAATTACTCACCCTCAAGTCATCCTAGGTGTATATGACTTTCTTCTTTCAGATGAATCCAGTCGGAGTTATATTAAAAATGGTCTTTGATCTTTCAAGCTGTTTCATGGCACTCAGCGGGTGTTGCATGCATCAGTCCAAAAGAAGTTAAATAAAAAGCGCTCATCCGTAAAAGAAGTGTCTCACACGGCTCCGGGGGGTGAACAAAGGCCTTCTGTAGCAAATTGATGCGTTTTTGTAAGAAAAATATCCATATTCAAAACGTAATAATCACTTTAATGTAGCTTGCGCTCACTGTTGTACACGGAAGCAGCTCCGGGCGGATGACGTATGAGTTCAGCTCACTTACACCATACACCAAACTTTACAGTTTTATTTCTATCTGTATTCTATATTTTATTAGGTTTTTATAGCGGGTTTGTTCATCTGCCTGACCTTTACATTTTATTCCTAAAACCTTGAAAAAATTGTTTTTTCTGTCTGCTGACAGTATTTTGTGATTTATGGAGTGATACAAAAAAGAAATCCAAAATCCTCTCTGTAAAACCTTTAGCTCTAATGTAAAAAAAATCAAAGAAAAATTATGAAACTGACTTTAAAATCTATGCAAAATAGTGTATTTGCTTTATATAATCGTTCATTTGCATATTTAAACGTTTCAGAACATTTTTGCATTTCTTAATGTAATCATGCAATCAATAATGTAAGTATATTAGTTACATTTTTTTACCCTATACATCTGGGTGTCTTGCCTTAATTTTGATAACTTTTTTCAAAATGACTTCTTAAGTTAATGTACCTTGATTTAAAAATGTTGAGATAATTGTACTGGAAAACAGCCCAAAAATACTGAGGAAGAACTTCACATATTGTAGTGTAGTTGATATTTTAAGCATCCACAGAATCCTTTGACAGTGTATCTAGAACTATAGAATTACACAAATGTGACCCTGGAGCACAAAAGCAGTGTTAAGTCACTGGGGTATATTTGTAGCAATAGCCAACAATACATTGTATGGGTCAGAATTATACATTTTTCTTTTATGCCAAAAATCATTAGGATATTAAGTAAAGATCATGTTCCATCAAGATATTTTGTAAATTTCCTACTGTAAATATATCAAAACTTCATTTTTGATTAGTAATATGCATTGCTAAGAACTTAATTTGGACAACTTTAAAGATGATTTTCTCAATATTTCGATTTTTTTGCACCCTCAGATTCAGCTTTCAGATGATGCATAAATCTCAATTTTGAAACATTGACCCTTATGACTGGTTTTGTGCTCCAGGGTCACATATCACTGTCCTTAACCAGAATAGGAAACACTCAAATGCATTCTGTTATGACTTTTAAAGCTGTTTGTCTGTAGGTGTGGAACTGTGTGACCCGTCGCTGCGGCTGCTGGCGACGATGATGTCCGGTCTGACTGTGTTTGCGGGCGAGCTCCTGCTGCTGGCTGTGGCCCTCGGCTGCGGCTCCTGGAGGGGCCTGTTAGGAACCGGAGCAGCTCCTCTGTCCTTGTTCCTGTGCTATGGGTTAGTCCATGATGAATGACACCTATTGATCATGTGGTTTTTGGTTTGTATACTTGATAAATCATTATTAGAGGTGCACCTGTTAGAAAGTTTGAGGCAGATAGTCAAGTCACCTTAGTTTCTGTAACACTTTATACAAAGCAGATTGAGCCAAAGCAGCTTCACAGAGATTAACATGGAAATACAAATAAAACAAATTTAAATTGTCCCTTTTAAACCAGTGTTTACTTAAAAAATATTTGATGGCTTTGTATTTGATGGAGTTATTAATGA
>NW_015557077.1:596633-599482 GCF_001515605.1 Sinocyclocheilus anshuiensis
TATATATATATGTGTATGTATAGATTTTTTTCTCAAATAATCAAAAACTTTTTTTTTGCCATGGTACCAAAATTGGTACTGAAAATTTTACATTTATGCATTTGGCCGATGTTTTTATGCAAAGTGACTTAAATTGCTTTCAGGGTTTTTAATCAACATGTGCTTTGTCATGCTCTACTGTTTGAGGTGCATGAGTTCACAAAACAATATTCAGATCAGAAATCCAAACAAAAAGTTTGCACTTAGTTATAATGTAGACCATAAGAAAGCACTGACCTGATAATGGAAGTGACCTTTCTATGACCTGAAACAGATCCCTGAAACCAGTTCTATGAGCTGCTTTCTGAAAAACACATTTGCAGGTGATTAATTTGATGCATAATGTTACGTAAACACAGTTTCCTGCAGGCCAGGCCTTCAGTGCAGTGGATAATATCTCTTGTGTTATTAAACGCTGTAGCAGCTGGGAACAGGAGGCTTTTCAACACTTCATCAGCCTAAATGCAAAGCGACTGCTCCTTCAGCATCATTCAGAAATACTGATCTGAAATCCCCTGTGAAGCTTCAGAGCTTTGAGTGCAGCCGGCGCACATTATCGCTCGTTAGTAATGATGAATCATCTTGGTTTCTGTGACTACCAGATGCTGTCGCTTCTCCCAGTTGTGCTGTTTGTTGAGCAGATGATCCTATTAATGCACGAAGCTGCTCTTTTAGCTGGC
This sequence comes from Sinocyclocheilus anshuiensis, assembly GCF_001515605.1. Taxonomy (NCBI): domain Eukaryota; kingdom Metazoa; phylum Chordata; class Actinopteri; order Cypriniformes; family Cyprinidae; genus Sinocyclocheilus; species Sinocyclocheilus anshuiensis. Next base: position 597,353 of record NW_015557077.1, read on the forward strand.
ATTTAAAGATGTGTTTGTTTGTCTTCAGGATCCCGGGAGTGTTTCCCGAATCGCCGCGCTGGCTTCTGCTCTCCGAGAGAACGGGAGACATGAATTCCTTCAGCGAGCGGCAGAGAGATGACGACAGCTTCTCGGGTCAGTTTAAAAATACCTTGCTCTTGTTGACGCTGGAGAATGCTTCCAAACACAGTTTCTGCCGGAGGTTTTCGTCTAATATTAGTTCACAAACTGTGCATTCTTGTGTCTGATGCAGAGTTGGACACGGAGTCGTCCTCGTCTCCTAGACGTCCTCATCTGTCTTTCCCAGAGCTGCTTCATAGCAGAAACATCTGGAAAAACCTGTGTGTGCTGGGATTCACTTCGTAAGTCATTCCTGCTGATAAACTTCTTGCCTAGTGTGCTTAAATGATCAGGTTTTGGGTGTTAGAGTAAAGTAACGTCAAAATAGCAAAACTTATTTATTTTCAGTTGAATGTCATGTTTGACAATGGAGAAATATGGTGGATCCAACCTGCAGAAATTAAAAATAAATCAAATAATAATACATGTAATAAAAAATAAAGGAATAAATGACTTGCTAAAAATAAAATAATTTTTTTGATATAATTTTGTCCTGAATACATTTTTATTTTCCCCCTTCACTGATTGTTTACATATTTATTGTTAATTGTATTTTTATTCTTTTAATTGTATATTTATTTATGCATTAATTTATTAATGTATGCATATATGTGACCCTGGAGCACAAAAGCAGTCTGAAGTCGCTGGGGTATATTTGTAGCAATAGCCAACAATACATTGTATGGGTCAAAATTATAGGTTTGTCTTTTATGCCAAAAATCATTAGGATATTAAGTAAAGATCATGTTCCATCAAGATATTTTGTAAATTTCCTACTGTAAATATATCAAAACTTAATTTTTGATTAGTAATATGCATTGCTAAGAACTTCATTTGGACAACTTTAAAGATGATTTTCTCAATATTTAGATTTTTTTGCACCCTCAGATTCCAGATATTCATATAGTTAGTTGTATCTCGGCCAAATATTGTCCTATCCTAACAAACCATACATCAATGGAAAGCTTATTTATTCAACTTTCAGATGATGCATAAATCTCAATTTCGAAAAATTGACCCTTATGACTGGTTTTGTGCTCCAGGGTCACATTTATTTATTCCCACAAGCATTTATATATTTATTTAAATATTGCCAGATTTATTTCAACATTTACATGTATTTATTCCTATATTCCTGTCTTGTTTGATTGTTAGGTGGCTGGTCTTATCGTATCTTGAAGTGTATTCTTGTGTTCAGGTTCATCTCTCATGGCATCAGTCACTGCTACAGCTCCTTCAGAGGTGATGTCAGAGGATTCACCCCCAGTTTCTATTGGACGTACCTGCTGTCTGTATGTGCAGGGGGCGGGGCCTGGCTGTTGCTCTGGGCAACGGTGGACAGGTTTGGTCGTCGTGGAATTCTTCTTCTAGCCATGACCATGACCGGACTGGCCTCCCTAATCCTGCTCGGACTCATGGACTGTAAGCGTTTTTTGCTCGGGATGTTTTGGTGATATTTTAGCCTAAAATCAAAACAAAGTAAGGTGTTTTTTGTCATTTTTTTATATATACATTTTTTTATAAATTTATGAAATACTAAATTATAATTTAAAAATGTTTTCATAATAAAGAATATATTTTGGGGACTTCTAAGATTGCAGTGATCACTGAGCAATCACTTTTCACCTCAAATTCTCTTTATTGTAATGGATAAAATAAAAAAATCCCATTCATCACAGTAATACCTTTATACAAATCATCCAGGACACAATGATTTTTAAAAAAAATAATTATAATAAACTCATACATTTAAAACAAATACTACTATCCCATAGTAGTACATTGTTAAATAGAATTGTAAGTATTCTATGTACTGTATAAATCTTTTTTTTTACATTCCCATCAGTTAGTATTTGCTTAGATGTTGTGAAAAATGTTCTTTATTGTTAATTATAAATGCATTTAATTGTTGAAAATAATTTCACAATGCAAACAAAGTCTAAAAATAGACTCTCTTTTATGCTTATATATATATATATATATATATATATATATATACACATAATTTTT
>NW_015557077.1:599959-609591 GCF_001515605.1 Sinocyclocheilus anshuiensis
AAACATAATTTTTGTTTTTGAAAGTTGAATATGATCTGGACATATGCTTGGCAGGTTTTGCAAGATTTGTGCATTCTTTTAGCAAACGCTTAAAACGAGGAATACAAGTTATCAATCATATAGCATAGCATAAGGATGCAATAACACGAGAAGTGCTAGCAATACAAGTTTCAAACATTGTCCAGTTAATTCTTTCAGGCATTTTGTTTGATAAAGTCTAACGTTGAGATGAATGTGTCCCTGCAGATCTGAGTGAGTCAGCCATGACTGTGTTCTCTATAATGGGCCTGTTCTCGTCCCAAGCGTCCGCCTCCCTCTCCATTCTGTTCACCGCTGAAGTCATGCCCACCATCATCAGGTAAACACACGCTCCCGCGGGGCTGGTTACTAGCGCACCGTCATAACCTCATGCTTATTTTAGCTCTTGAAGCAGCAGAATGCATGTAATGTGTGGACAACGAGAGAGTCAAGAAAACAGCACGATCCCTACTGGACTCCAGAGAGCCGGTTTGGGATGTAATTTATGCATCTCTTCTGTGTTGTTCTGGCTTCCCGCCAAGAGTTTCTCCTGGGAGGAAACAGAGGGAAGAGTTTGCACCAGTTGTTCTTGGTGTTCACTTATTAAGAGTTTTCACATAATGTAGCCGGTAGAGCATGGCCCTAACAAACGACCAAATATATCTCGGCCAAATATTGTCCTATCCTAATCTCTTCCTTAAAAAATTGACACTTAAGACTGGTTTTGTGGTCCAGGGTCACATATTTACAATAATTCGAATATCACGTGAAGGCAACTTCAAAAGCTCCATCATGCTTCCACTTTTCTTCAACCAACAGTTGGGTAATATTTCCATTTAGACAGAAGATTTCGTAGAAGCAGCACACCATGAAAGTGGTGGTTTTAATGTTCCATTCTTGTGTCCACAGAGGAAGTGGTGTGGGAGCGGTCATGGCTTTGGGTTGCGTGGGCCGCCTCAGTTCTCCTCTCATGGATCTGCGTAATCACTACGGCTACTTTCTGCACCATGTGGTCTACTCGTCTCTGGCCCTGCTGGCGGTCCTCTCCATCCTGCTTCTCCCGGAGAGCAAACGCAAACCTCTTCCACAGACGCTGGCGGATGGAGAACAGTACCGCCGTCCTCCACTGGGCCGAAGACGTAGGGATAACGTTCCTCTTCTGGCTACGCCAAACCCAGAGACCTAGCCTTCACTCTTCAACCACAAATACTGAGGGACTGACCTCGGAGTCCCATCCTAATAATCCTGTATTTGTAGTCATTCCTAACACGTGTCGGTGGAGTCGTGGCACATGGACTCCGTCATGAAGTGTGAGGGGTGAAGGGTACCGAAGCGCGTCCACTGAGTACGCAAACGCTTGTCAGCGCACAGTGGCATAAACAAGGGCATACACTTTTAATTAAACATTGTCTGACCCATGTAGCATTCGGTGACTTATTAGTAATATATTAGGCCAATATGAGATAAGGGCTCAAAATGAGAGAGGTCGTTTTGAAACATATTTATCCCTTTCAAAACAGGCTTAAGTTCTCACTCCAGATGGAAGGAGGATGGAATTGGTTCTCTTAGTACTTTAACTCATTGCTGCTAAGAATGGCGCGCCTAGAGGATCGCTGCAGGACTGATCGATGCATCGGGCGAGAAGCGCTGAGGATTATTTATGTGCACTCTGATTGGACTGAGGCATGATACTAGAAACACTTATTATTGTATGTTACGTCAGTCTTTGTTAAAGGAGTATTATAGGAATGCACCTTAAGTTGTATGTGCAGAAGCTGGGACGTGTTGTCAGTTACTCCAGATTAGGGCTGTCACGATACTAGATTTTACACACCACGGTTATTGTGGCCAAAATAATTCACAATATCGATATATCGTGATATCTATAGAAACCTTGGGGAATCAGCCAAATTCAGTTAATTCAGTTTTAATGTGCGTCTAGAACGGCTGCAGATGAGGCATTAAATGCATGGCACTGCGACCAACGTAAGATTTTACAGGGTTTAATGTAGCAGTGTAGTCTCTCAGTTTTTCTAGATGTTTTAATCGTGTAATAGATTTGAACAAAGAAATCAAGTGCTACGCACATGTATTGGCCATGACTTGATTGCAAATACAAATGCAAAATTTAGACGAGTAAAGAAAACGTGGTACTTATTAAAAGAATCACCCCTTTATTTAAATATATGACGACAGGAAACCGCTGTTAACAGGTTAATGTAACATTTCCCATTCCATGACTAGTAAAATAATGGCAACTCACTGTCTGTATAATATTGAACATTGTTCTTCTCGGAGTAGCGCGGTCGTGCGCTGCGTCGTCGTCTTGTTTTGACAGGTGTCAGCGTTAAGGCGCAATACTGCCACCTGGGAGGTCAACCAGGTACTGACGCTGGAGTAGGCTATTTGCGTGTCGTGTTATCATAAGTGTCCGGTTCATTTTAAATATTGTGGTTATCGCCAATACCGGTATATGGTCACACCCTAAATTAACACGATGTCGATATTTCATCATTTGAATATCACAGTTATCGTCAATACCGGTATATCGCGACACCTCTACTCCAGATTTTATTGTTGACTGTTGCACAATCAGGTGATAACTTTTGTTGCAGATGGATTAGTCAAAACATAACAAAATAACGGAATTTGTGCTGTAAAAAAATGCATCCTTCATATCTCTGCTTTTAAAACCTCTAGTGCAGTGGTTCCCAACCCTGGTCCTTGAGGCACCCCAACATTGCACATTTTGCATGTCTCCTTTCTCTGACACTCCAGTTTCAGGTCTTGGAGTCTCTACTAATGAGATGATGACCTGAATCAGGTGTGTTTGATTAAGGAGACATGCAAAATGTGCAGTGTTGGGGTGCCTCCAGGACCAGGGTTGGGAACCACTGCTCTAGTGCATCATCCATTGTAAGTGCTTTACTGTGCACACTGATCTGAGGGACAATTTTGTGGAGTAATTTGACAGTTTAAGTTGCAATAAACCTGTAATATTCCTTTAATGAGGCTGATTGAAATCGCACTGCTCATAGCGTCCCTTATTTGTTATGTACCTGCTGAAGAGTATGACAGCAGCGGGAAGGAACGCACAGGTTCATCTGAATGTTAACACTGTCAGGATTTATTTTGTGTCTGTCTTTCTCTCTATTTTGTCTTTGCCTATTGCATTTTCAGTCTGATTATTGAAATAAGGAACATTGGAAACACGAGTTATGTAGCTTTCTCTTGTAAATGAAATTAAAATGCACTTAATAGTTATAAATTGTTAGTAATAATTTTAATTATTATTAATACTACTACTACTTGAATAATAAAGGATAATAGTAATAAATCTGATGATTGCGCAACACTTACTAAACAATGCTGTAATTATTAATAAATCTTTAACCAAGTCTAATTACAAATAAAATCTGGTAAAATCACAGTGATTAGAAGTGAATATGTTCTTTGGAAGTCTAAAGCTGAATGCATTTGGACATTGGTGTTGAATGTTCTGTTGTACCTCTGGTCTATCAGTATTTGCTGGTTTGTTTATTTTTGGCTCTTCAGTTTTTGTTGGTGAGCTCATGAGATGAGGCCAATGATTCACCATAAAAACTCTCTGGACAACAGCTCCTGATTGTGTAAGGGTCAAAAAGGTCAGTCTATGTTTGTCCTGCAGAGCTTCATTCACTACAGCGCCCCCAAATGTTTACACGAATAATAATCAAAAGCATATCAACTTGTTTTTTCCCCATATACAACAACAAAAATTCCTTAGAGCTATATGCAGGGTTCCCATGGTCATTTCAAACCTGGAAATATATTCAAATCCTCGTCTTGGCAATGTGATATGAATTGCTAGTGATTTTCTTGTTATGAGCAGAAATTGCCCTCTGTGAGTGATATTTCTCTAAAATGTTATCTTGGAAAAAGTCCTAAATCGTTGGTTGAATTGCATGGGAACCCTAAATACGAATGTATTTCAGTATAACATTAGACAATATCAAATGTAGTCTCCTAGAGACAGCAGTGACTAATTTAGCATAGTAGCTCTATTGAATTACCATTATGATTCTCAGAGAGCTGGCTGCTTGCGTCCTCTCTCGTACTGTAAATCCTGTAGATCAATCCACTAATCGTCCTTATGAGACTCTTGCCGGGAGATTTCAAGTCTCTGAGGGTTTGGTTGTAGATGTGCTGAATGTATGCGCAATGAAAACGATCTCATTTCCTGAAGACTTGCACCTTGTTAACATCTGACTTTTGCTGCCTAGTTGTCTTCACTTGGCGGGACATCTTATTATAGTCCCTCTTTGTCGTCACACTGGTTGAACCTCATGTCTCGCTTGTCTTGTGATGGTGGATGCATGCACAGGATATCACAGCAAGGCCATCACCGCTTTAGTTTCATCACTGCAATACACCAAAGTGGTCCATCTCTCTTCCTTTCTTTATATTTGTCTTTCAGTGAAACGTTCCACAGCGTTGCATAAATGGAAGTGCTACTGTCTGCGGCCCAACCTGTGATTCTCAATCAATGGGCGTCACTTTCCAGGAATTTCACAGGGTTATCTTTGTACCCAAGGACAAATGAGGAGATGATCCTGTGCCAATGAGGCAAGGAATCATTTCATCTGTCGCTCATTGTCATGTCTTTTCGATGTGGGAAATAGTGCTTTGTTGATGCATTAGGAGAAAATGAAAACGCAAACACCATGGGTTGAATCTCAACTGTTACTTTATTAGGATTACTTACCTGTCTGATTATTCTATTAGACTTCTATTAGGCAGTTACAAAGCTATTTTAAGGTCAAAAACAAAGGTATATACTTCAAAATGATATGTACATTTAGGTGATTTATTGGTGATTGTGATTGTCTCCCTGTAATTATTTTCCATTATGGGATGTTGTTGGCAGTGGTGGAATGACTGGTCTGTATGAAAAACTAGGCTTATCCTTCTCTACCTCAGCTGAACCAAACACAGTAGCAGTTTGGCATAACAGTGTGCCAACTCCCTTATTTAGATGGATAGTGGCTTTATAAAAGAGGAAGGTCACACTGTTGAGAGGGATCCTCAGCTTCAGCCATTCAACTTTCCCTCAAGTCTACAACTTGTGAACAGGTAATAAATATGTGGCTATTTAAAAGTCACCAAGCAAGCTGAAGTCTTTCTTTAATCATTTTTTTTTTATTATTATTATTTTGAATCATAATGATATTCTAATAACTGTAATTCATGGTGATGGATTTTGAACCATTATCTCGGATCGTATTGGTTGTATTAGGGGAGCGTTTGTAATAAATGCTTTCTGTAATGTAATGGTTATACTACTACCCAGGGGAGCTTTCTAGACAGCTAGAGGAGAAAGACTCCCTGGTGTCTCAGCTAACAAGAGGCAAGCAGTCCTACACTCAGCAGATTGAAGACCTCAAGAGACAGCTAGAGGAGGAAGTCAAGGTATTGCAACTACAACTTCAAATTCAATGTTATAGAATAGAACAGAATGCCATGGTACAAGGATAGACTTGGGTCTAGTGCTTTGCTTAAAACCGTGATTCAGTTCTCTCATTAAGGTGTTCAAACTTTTTTAGCTTATTAAGTCCGATGTTTAACCATTGGTCTACACCACTAGAAATTAAGCCTCTGATGAATCCAAAGTCCAGAAACAACCAAGGTTGTCACTTGAACCCACACGTTTAGAGTAACACAGTGCAGCATTCATTCACCTTAATCACTGAAATGCTTTGTCACTCAATAAGCTCTTCTAGGAGCAGTGCGATTCAAACCCACACTCCTCAAAGAGACTAGAGCCTTATGCTACAGCTTTGGGCCATTCTCCATAACAAAAAAACATTAATTTTGAATATCTTGTAGGCTAAGAATGCCCTGGCCCATGCAGTTCAGTCTGCTCGTCACGACTCTGATCTGCTGAGGGAGCAGTATGAGGAGGAGCAAGAAGCCAAAGCTGAGCTGCAGCGGAGTCTGTCCAAGGCAAACTCTGAGGTGGCTCAATGGAGAACCAAGTATGAAACTGATGCCATCCAGAGGACCGAGGAGCTGGAGGATGCCAAGTATGAAACAGGAAATATTTGGTATTTCCATGTAGCATACCATACAAACATTTGACTGGTTCTGTTTATTCATGAAGGAAGAAGCTGGCTCAGCGTCTGCGAGATGCAGAAGAAGCTGTGGAAGCTGTCAATGCTAAATGCTCCTCACTGGAGAAGACCAAACACAGGCTGCAGAATGAGATTGAAGATCTCATGGTGGATGTAGAGAGATCCAATGCTGCTGCCGCTGCTCTGGACAAGAAGCAAAAAAACTTTGACAAGGTGAATAAAACACACTTACTCTATAATCTTTCAGTATTCATCAAGCTCCAATGATAGCTAATCAAAGTCTCTGAATCTATCAAACAGGTCCTGGCTGAATGGAAGCAGAAATATGAGGAGTCTCAGAGTGAGCTGGAAAGCTCCCAGAAGGAGGCCAGATCTCTGAGCACTGAACTGTTCAAACTGAAGAACTCTTATGAGGAGTCGCTGGATCATCTGGAGACCATGAAGAGAGAAAACAAGAACCTCCAAGGTGAAACTGATTTATTATTCAGCTAAGCTTTCACGTCACATAAATGGAATATTTATCAAGACTTTTTGTGTATTAACCATTATTACCTTGCCTATTAAACAGAGGAGATTGCTGATCTCAATGAACAAATTGGTGAGAGTGGAAAGAACATTCATGAACTAGAGAAAATTCGAAAGCAGCTGGAGCAGGAGAAAGGTGAAATTCAAGCAGCTCTGGAGGAAGCGGAGATAAATTGTTATGTGTAGATGTACCAGGTCTAGTTTTTCCAGTTATACACTAGATCCCTGATCTCGGCCTTTAAGGGGTGGTTCACTGGTTTTTTTCTAGGCTTGATTGTGTTTATGGGGTGCAGTCTAACAAGTGTTCATGCTTCGTTTAAAAAAACAAAAACAAACATAATTTACCTTTATTCTGCACCGCTCTGCCCCTTCTCTGAGAAACACGATTATCATTTCCTGCTTTTATGAAGCCCCTCCCTCAGAAATACGCAATGGGCTCTGATTGGTTACCTAGTCCAGTGTGTTGTGATTGGCTAAACCGCCTCTGGTGTGCATGTAAAAGGAGGCAGTGCAGGAGTGCAGGAATGCTGAGGAAAAAGCCAAGAAGGCCATCACTGATGCTGCCATGATGGGGCACCAGTGGACACCAGTGCTCATCTGGAGCGCATGAAGAAGAACATGGAGCAGACCATCAAGGACCTGCAGCACCATCTGGATGAAGCTGAGCAGATCGCCATGAAGGGAGGCAAGAAGCAGGTCCAGAAACTGGAAGCCAGGGTTAGTAGATCAAACTCAGTTCTTAATGATGCAATAACTATTCATACATTTTGTAAAGATGATTAGTGCTGTTCATTAATATTTGGGTTCAGAGCTTCAGAGTTGGTGAATTTAAAATTATTTTCGGTTTGGTTAGGTGAGAGAGCTAGAAAATGAGGTGGAGCTGGAACAGAGAAATGTGAGCGAGTCTGTGAAAGGAGTCCGTAAATATGAGAGCTCACCTACCAGGTCACTTTCTCTATTCAATATGATATCCCCATCCTCAGACCACACAGACCAAAAATAATCAAAAGTCTATTAACAGACTGAGGAGGACCGTAAGAATCTGGCACGCCTGCAGGATCTGGTGGACAGACTTCAGCTGAAGGTCAAGTCCTACAAGAGAGCTGCTGAAGAGGCGGTAAGTAAACAATGCCACTCGGATATTGAAGTATTGATGTCTCTATTATTTTTAACAATATGTTCTTGTTAATGTGTTTTTCAGGAGGAGCAGGCCAATTCTAACCTGACCAAGTTCCGTAAGCTGCAGCATGAGCTGGATGAGGCAGAGGAGAGGGCTGATATTGCTGAATCTCAGGTCAACAAGCTGAGAGCCAAGAGCCGTGAAACAGGATCTAAGGTAAGTTATCTTAGTTTTATGCAGTATTTTGTGTACTTACTATCTTAGAATGTAAGAAGGCTCAGTGGAGAAATGGACAATGTTTAACCCTTTCACCATTCAAAGTAGAGACCGTTTTGTGAAGTGTTTATCTTTCAGACCTAAAGCATTTTGGTTTTTATATATCTCCTTGAGTGCAGCTTGAATCTAAGATTTGATTTATTGCAAAAACTAAAACAATAACAAATATACCTTCCAATCATCTGTCTTTCTCTTCTCTCTTCCCCTCACAGAAAGGGCATGATGAAGAGTGAAGCTCTCACTTGCATTTTTCTGAAACGCTTGTTTGGCTTGACTCCGTGCTTCTTGACTTCATTACCTGTAGTTCTGTAGAATAAAGTGTGCAGATGAAACCTTTCCTGTGGTCTGTGCGTTATTTGATATCTGGCAGGCACTTTCCTATTCATAGGAACATGCATGCTATTTAGAGTAAATCATATGTATACATTTACATGAATTGATTTTGCATTAGTCATTCATTTGATAAATTATTCAAAATTAATTTTGATTTAAATGGGTTTATCTTTACAATTTTACCCACTGACCAGATGCATTTTCAATTGCAATATGCAATTTGATGCGACATGAGTACCAGAGATTATTGGTGGCCAACTCTATTTAAGTTTAACTTTATGGAAAAATACAATGACTGCACAGAAATCCATAGAATCAAAGTAAATCTGAACAACTGGCCATCGCTAAAATCTAAATAACATTAAACGAATGTAAATATAATTTATACACTTTTTTTGATAATCTTTTTTCCTGAAATTCAAATTGAAAAATGTACCAATTAAGAAACAATGTTTGCAGTGCATTAAATTTGCACTACTTTACCAATTCAATGCATGTGATGAATTCTGGTTGTATGGTGGTTAAACTGGCAAGCTTTTATAATAAAATGTCATGCATTTAATTTTGATTAGAAAAGTTACTTGCATAATTTATAACAAATGTTACTTTACCTGATTGACCTTATGTACATTTGCTTACAAAACACACTTAACATTTGCTATATTTTCTTCTAGAAGAAAAAAAAAGCACCTACCACATTATTTAATCTTTCAAGCATAAATGAATCTTTGGAATCATAAATCTTTGGTAGATCGTTGCAGAGTCATGGTGTCTTCTCCTGTTTGTATAATATAAAGGGTGCATCTCTCACGGACAAAAGTGTGTTCTCTAAAAACCTTAATTCTAAAAGAACAGGAAAAATCTCAAAACATCTACAGTAAATGGCCATGATAAAAAATAACTAAAAAAGGTTTTAATGATAATACTACAGAATTTCTAGATGTCTCACCTGCATCGTGTCCTCATTTCTTTCAAGTGCATAAAACTTCAGACCTGCAAAACAAATGAAACAATTAATATATTCAACAATTCCAAAAGTAAACTTCTAAATTAAACAAAGGATCCTTGCTGAAGAGCCGCTGCATGCCAGGCTGAATGCCTAAACACAGCAGTGTATGCGGGTAAACCTCGGTGTTGAAGGTGAGGAACAGTGCTGGAGGTGGAGTCTGAATATAGGGAGGAGCTCCTCAGAGGTTCACAGAGGAACCAACCATCCTGCAACCTTAAACCACAGCAGAATGTGCTTGAGA
>NW_015557077.1:611843-621057 GCF_001515605.1 Sinocyclocheilus anshuiensis
AGGAATGCTGAGGAAAAAGCCAAGAAGGCCATCACTGATGCTGCCATGATGGCAGAAGAGCTGAAGAAGGAGCAGGACACCAGCGCTCATCTGGAGCGCATGAAGAAGAACATGGAGCAGACCATCAAGGACCTGCAGCACCATCTGGATGAAGCTGAGCAGATCGCCATGAAGGGAGGCAAGAAGCAGGTCCAGAAACTGGAAGCCAGGGTTAGTAGATCAAACTCAGTTCTTAATGATGCAATAACTATTCATACATTTTGTAAAGATGATTAGTGCTGTTCATTAATATTTGGGTTCAGAGCTTCAGAGTTGGTGAATTTAAAATCATTTTCGGTTTGGTTAGGTGAGAGAGCTAGAAAATGAGGTGGAGCTGGAACAGAGAAATGTGAGCGAGTCTGTGAAAGGAGTCCGTAAATATGAGAGCTCACCTACCAGGTCACTTTCTCTATTCAATATGATATCCCCATCCTCAGACCACACAGACCAAAAATAATCAAAAGTCTATTAACAGACTGAGGAGGACCGTAAGAATCTGGCACGCCTGCAGGATCTGGTGGACAGACTTCAGCTGAAGGTCAAGTCCTACAAGAGAGCTGCTGAAGAGGCGGTAAGTAAACAATGCCACTCGGATATTGAAGTATTGATGTCTCTATTATTTTTAACAATATGTTCTTGTTAATGTGTTTTTCAGGAGGAGCAGGCCAATTCTAACCTGACCAAGTTCCGTAAGCTGCAGCATGAGCTGGATGAGGCAGAGGAGAGGGCTGATATTGCTGAATCTCAGGTCAACAAGCTGAGAGCCAAGAGCCGTGAAACAGGATCTAAGGTAAGTTATCTTAGTTTTATGCAGTATTTTGTGTACTTACTATCTTAGAATGTAAGAAGGCTCAGTGGAGAAATGGACAATGTTTAACCCTTTCACCATTCAAAGTAGAGACCGTTTTGTGAAGTGTTTATCTTTCAGACCTAAAGCATTTTGGTTTTTATATATCTCCTTGAGTGCAGCTTGAATCTAAGATTTGATTTATTGCAAAAACTAAAACAATAACAAATATACCTTCCAATCATCTGTCTTTCTCTTCTCTCTTCCCCTCACAGAAAGGGCATGATGAAGAGTGAAGCTCTCACTTGCATTTTTCTGAAACGCTTGTTTGGCTTGACTCCGTGCTTCTTGACTTCATTACCTGTAGTTCTGTAGAATAAAGTGTGCAGATGAAACCTTTCCTGTGGTCTGTGCGTTATTTGATATCTGGCAGGCACTTTCCTATTCATAGGAACATGCATGCTATTTAGAGTAAATCATATGTATACATTTACATGAATTGATTTTGCATTAGTCATTCATTTGATAAATTATTCAAAATTAATTTTGATTTAAATGGGTTTATCTTTACAATTTTACCCACTGACCAGATGCATTTTCAATTGCAATATGCAATTTGATGCGACATGAGTACCAGAGATTATTGGTGGCCAACTCTATTTAAGTTTAACTTTATGGAAAAATACAATGACTGCACAGAAATCCATAGAATCAAAGTAAATCTGAACAACTGGCCATCGCTAAAATCTAAATAACATTAAACGAATGTAAATATAATTTATACACTTTTTTTGATAATCTTTTTTCCTGAAATTCAAATTGAAAAATGTACCAATTAAGAAACAATGTTTGCAGTGCATTAAATTTGCACTACTTTACCAATTCAATGCATGTGATGAATTCTGGTTGTATGGTGGTTAAACTGGCAAGCTTTTATAATAAAATGTCATGCATTTAATTTTGATTAGAAAAGTTACTTGCATAATTTATAACAAATGTTACTTTACCTGATTGACCTTATGTACATTTGCTTACAAAACACACTTAACATTTGCTATATTTTCTTCTAGAAGAAAAAAAAAGCACCTACCACATTATTTAATCTTTCAAGCATAAATGAATCTTTGGAATCATAAATCTTTGGTAGATCGTTGCAGAGTCATGGTGTCTTCTCCTGTTTGTATAATATAAAGGGTGCATCTCTCACGGACAAAAGTGTTTTCTCTAAAAACCTTAATTCTAAAAGAACAGGAAAAATCTCAAAACATCTACAGTAAATGGCCATGATAAAAAATAACTAAAAAAGGTTTTAATGATAATACTACAGAATTTCTAGATGTCTCACCTGCATCGTGTCCTCATTTCTTTCAAGTGCATAAAACTTCAGACCTGCAAAACAAATGAAACAATTAATATATTCAACAATTCCAAAAGTAAACTTCTAAATTAAACAAAGGATCCTTGCTGAAGAGCCGCTGCATGCCAGGCTGAATGCCTAAACACAGCAGTGTATGCGGGTAAACCTCGGTGTTGAAGGTGAGGAACAGTGCTGGAGGTGGAGTCTGAATATAGGGAGGAGCTCCTCAGAGGTTCACAGAGGAACCAACCATCCTGCAACCTTAAACCACAGCAGAATGTGCTTGAGATATATTAAGATAGATTGCCATAAGTCAGGAGAGAGTAACTGCTGGCTTGACATCCCACAAGACCCTTCTGATTTAAAAGAAATCTAGCAGCATCTTAAACTTTCACCTTTCATCCTTTTGGTTAACAAATGGTCTCAACAGCCAGTTGACCCCTTCAGACATCCAGTAACAGGTGCATAATGAGAAAAACAGATGAACATTGTATTTTATATGAATTGAGCTTTGTTCATTTGCTTAATGAACTCATTTTTTGGTTGCACTTTATTTTACAGTACATGCACTAAACTGTACTTAAAGTGTACTTACCTAAGGAAGTACTGGATAATATAAAGTAACTATATGGGTTAGGGTTAGGACCTAGTTATTACTAAGTTACTGTAATTTACTATAACAAGTACATGAGGAACAGGACTGTAAAATAAAGTGCTACCAATTTTTCATTATGCAAACCGAACAAATGCTTAGGCCAAGATAACAATGACCATTTCTTCTGCTTGTCTTTCAACTTTAACTCACAATACAATGCTGCACGTCGGTTAACAGTGGTGGACGAAGTACACAAATCAAGTACTTGAGTAAAAGTACAGATCCGTATTACAAAATATTACTCCAGTAAAAGTAAAAGTACTCAGTTTTCAATTTTACTCGAGTGAAAGTACAAAAGTACTTGATTTTTTATGTACTTAAGTAAAAAGTACTGATAGATGAATGTTTATTTTGCAGTTTTATATAGGCTACTTTTATCATTTAATTTTATATTAGCATATATTTTTTTATAATCCTACTGCTCAAAATACCTGGGATTTTCCCAAAATAACCAATAAGGAAATAATGAATATAATAAGGAAAATATAATTAGATTTTCATAATTATTTTTTCTTCTCAAACCTCGACTGTGGTGAAAAAACACCCCTGGCCAAATGCCCCAGAGGGCATCACTTCCCACTTTGATAATTACTGTAGTTACCATGTTCTGAACATCACATACTTTCTTTTTCTCTCAGATGTAATCAACTAGGTAGTTGAATTATAATATTTGGACTTTATTTAAAAAAAATAAGTACAGTAACGAAATTAAACTACTTCGTTACTGTCCACCACTGTCGGTTAATAATAAACACTTGTCTTGTGACCGGCATCGTTTTGCCTCAGTTGGCCATGTAACTCAAGTAGTACGTATATGGCTCGCAAGGGTGCCAGCGTGTAGCACTTGACGTTTATTTATGCGCTTGGAGACCTTTGCAAACGAGGCATCCGCTTTATGTGTTTTCAATGCCCCTCATCAGTTGCTCCCATTTCATCAGAGGCTCAGTAAGAATTTCACAGGGTTATCTTTGTACTCAAGGACAATGGGAAGGAAACAATGTGGAACAAAAAAGAGATAAGAGGTAAGAGGATGACTGACAGTCTGTCACAGACCTCCATATGTTTCAGTGCAGACAATGCAAGTTCATGGTGCGTTGTGCACGTAGCTGTTGCATACATATCTATCTTTAAAGAGCTGATTATAGAGTTCAGTAGTTTTAGATAAAAAAATAAATAAATACATACATTTTAAATGAAAAGTAACGCCATTAGCATGAAAGTGAGGGCATTAAAATATCAGTACCTCCAATTCAGTCGATTGTTTACCCAAAAATGACAATTGTGCAAATAATCGAATGCGATTTTCATGCACATCTCGTCAGTAAAGCCGGTTCTGTGATTAGTAGTAAATCTCCAGCACGTGCTTTCAGATGGAGTGGCATTTACTACACAGAGCCGTAGATCACTGACAAGCTACGCAAAATCGCGTTCATAATCGGCAATGAATCACGGCTACTAATCACAGAACCGGCTTAACTGACGAGATACACATGAAAATCGCATTTGATTATTTGCACAGCCCTAATTCTACCAGCATTAACTTACCCTTGTATGGTTCAAACTTGACATCCTTTTTTCTCTTTAAACGTTTTAAAAATGTTTCAGTGTTTTTGTCCATACAATGAAAGTCCAGTGTTGTTCTTCTAAATATGTTCTTTAGTTTTCTACAGATGTTCTACAAAATGCATACAGGTAATAGAATTTTTATTTTTGGTTGAACTATCCATTTAAGCAATTAAGAGTGAACAAAGGTGTTCAATGTATAGTGAAATCTGAATGAAGATGCACTTTATGCAGAGGCTTTACACATTTAGGTCTTCATATCTGAACTCAGTGGTCAACATTTGTGCAACTAAACAGTCAAAAATTCAGTGTGAAAATAATGCACCAGCATTGTTGGTTGATTGTGTCTAGTTGAATGACCTATGTTCTAGTAACTCTGATGCAGCTGATATTAAAAAAAAAAGCTAGGAATTTTCTGCCAAACTGGACAAATTAGACATTGTTCCTGTCAAAAGATATGATGAATATTAAGTTCACATTGACGTTGTGTATACATTAATTTATTCAGGCAGTGATATTGGCCTGCTGTAGACTCACATATATGGATGCTGGTATGCAAGCTGTTCTTCTCAATCAATTTAGAAGCACCCAGCAAGAATTTCACAGGTTATCTTTGTCCTCAAGTGTGAAGGCAAAGGAACAATGGCGTGTCAGCGATGAGGCCTGAGTGAAGCGACTGCACCAGTTGGAAACTGACCTTGCCCTTACAGATTCAGCTGTGGGCGCTCGAGCGGATAAAAAGCATCTATGATGGACAGAGTGAAATGACACTTGGCTTGTCCTTGAGCAAGGTACAGATCAGTTGATGCAAACAATGAGATACATTCTTTTTTGAGCGAACACCTGCTAACTGATGTAAAAACCATTCTCTTTTTTTAATCCAAAGAATTCACATTAGCAGTTTGTTCATAGGTGCAATAGTAAAATAATGCAAAAATGATTTTCTAACTTAGTATTTTTTGTCTTGTTGTCCAGTGTAAATATCTAAACATTCTTGAATCAAGATACATTTACTTGAGAAGCTGACTGAAAGTCTGTTTTCTGAAAAATGCATCAAAATGTTTAAACAAGAAAAAAAGTGGTATGGGGTAAGAATGGGGTAAGAAAAGTAATACTTTGCCCCATTGGCAGATACTTTTTTAAAATTATTATTTTATGCAAAAAAAATTATTTTGATACATTTTTCAGAAAACAAAACTTAAAATCTAATTTCATTATGCGTCTCAAGTAAATGTATCTTGTTTTAGAAATGTTTAGATATTCGTAATGGAAAACAAGACAAGAACATTTTTTTTTTGGTAGTGAGCAGAAACTTTTCAGTGTATTTCACATTCCACCATTCAATCTTCTCCTGAATTCACATACCTTACAAAAACTTACTTGACAGACATTGCATTTAAAAGGTAAGTGAGTTGAATGAAAGTACATATGACAAAGTATATTGTTCCTTACTGGCATGAATAAACACCCTGTACAAAATAAACGTGCCTCTGCCTCCAGCAGACACCCAGACCATCCGTATCCTAACCAAACTGAGACACTGACATACTTCAGAAAATTCCTGCAACCATATTTAGAGGACCTTTAACATTATAAAAAGGGGTGGAGAGTCAATGGCTTCAGACAGGTTTTCTATTGTATCATCAAACGGTAAGCCACCAGAGACGCCTCTGACTTTATGAAAGCCTGGTCTCATTTGGTGTATATTACCTATCAGGCACAGAGGGATGTTGTTTATTATGCACTTTTGCTCATTATTGACTATAATGTGACAGACAGGAGATAAATGTTTGATGTTAAATAATTCATTCTGTTTTATATTGTTTTTGTATGTCCCTAGGACAGTAAACCATCAGTATCTGGAGAGGTGAAGTACAGGTAAGTGACCCTAAAAACACTCAATGCAACATCACTGACTGCAACAGACTAATCTCATATGAGATATCAAATTATTAGTCCTACAACCACACATTACCATATACAATGGTCCCACATTTTTAGGACACACTTATAAATGTCTGAATAAGTGTAGTGCAAGTGTCTGCATCTGTGTATCACAAATGCTGCAGGATATTTTCTCTCCACTCAATTTTACTCAGTGTGTTTGAATCAGCTGGTGTTTTGGTGATTTTTAGCAGATGTACGAAGTCATCTCTCTCTTCACACAGGTGTACAGAATCACATTAACTATCAAAACATGTTCCTCAAACTACAAACAAACACAATACCGACTGTCTTCTACACTAGATCTAATTTTGGCATTTCAAACAGAACATTTTTTTGTTATGTTTCTATTTTTTCTATAATTTTTATGTGTCTTAAGCATCCAAATAGGCTCCTATATATAATATCTCTTATAGTAATTTGTGTGCATGCACTTGTGAGCAGAGTGAAAGATGGGGGATGCCCAGATGGCAGAGTTTGGAGCTGCTGCTCCGTACCTCAGGAAGTCGGACATAGAGCGTCTGGAGGCCCAAACTCGCCCCTTTGACATGAAGAAAGAATGTTTCGTTCCTGATACTGCAGAGGAGTATCTTAAAGCATCTATTATTAGTCGAGATGGTGATAAAGTCACCTGTGAGACTTCGAAGGGAACGGTAAGTTCAAGATTTCAATTAAAGACATTTCTCTACTTTAAAAGACCTGCTGTAATGAGCTCAGTGATGTGTTTAGAATAAGGACTGGATGATTAAATTAACTATTTTAAATGAACGAATTAACAGATGAATTGTATTTACATGGATAAATCAAAATGCACAGACACTGTTTTCACTGTCAAAAATCTGATGTTCCCACAGACAGTAACTGTGAAGGAGGCCGATGTTCATCCTCAGAACCCGCCAAAGTTTGATAAAATTGAGGACATGGCAATGTTCACCTTCCTGCACGAGCCCGCTGTGCTGTTTAACCTCAAAGAGCGTTATGCAGCCTGGATGATCTACGTGAGTCTTAAAACACTCACACATTCACTTTATCACATATGAGCAGATCTGAAGCTGCTGTCAATCTCTTACAGACCTACTCTGGGCTCTTCTGTGTCACTGTGAACCCCTACAAGTGGCTGCCAGTGTACAACCAAGAAGTCGTCATTGCTTACAGAGGCAAGAAGAGGAGTGAAGCTCCTCCTCACATCTTCTCCATCTCAGACAACGCCTACCAATACATGCTGTCAGGTGAGACAGAGACAAACCAAAAACAGCACTGGCTATATGTCAGTAACTAGTGAAAATAATTGAATGTTCATGCATATAACGTTAATAATTATAATTTACATTTTTTACAGATAGAGAAAACCAGTCCATTCTTATCACGTAAGGCTTTGTGTTATAGTTACACTGCAAAAAAATTATTTTATTCCTTAGTATTTTTGTCTTGTTTTCTAGTATAAATATCTACAAATTCTTGAATTAATATGCATTTACTTGACAAGTAAAGATATTATGCATTGTTTTCTGAAAATATTATCCAAATGTTGTTAGTTTTTGCGTAAAACAAGTAAAAATATCTGCCAATGGGGTAAGAAAAATAATCCTGTTATTTTTACTTGTTTCAAGTAAATGCATCTTAATTCAAGAATTTGTAGATATTTATACTAGAAAACAAGAAAATCATATTTGCAGTGTAGATGATCTTTTTGAGTTTATTTGTTACATTTTTATGAATGAATTCTTAATAGATTTCTAAGACTGGTTTATGTTGACAGCGGAGAATCCGGTGCTGGAAAGACTGTGAACACCAAGAGAGTCATTCAGTACTTCGCCAGCATTGCTGCTAGTCCTTCAAAGAAGGAGACCAGTGATAAGAAGGTTAGAAACAAATCCATGCACTGATATTGATCAGGGATGTAAAGTAACAATTTACATTTTAATGACCTAGTTCATACTTTCAGGGTACAATTGTACTTTTACTTGAATTTGTTTTAAATGCTGTACGAGTACTATGTGATTTTCAGACCTGTTCACTATCAGTCTGAAAATAATTAGACATTTGTCCAAAAAAAAAAAAAAATGAACACATTTTACTACAACATAATCAGCTAAAATACAACATTCCCTGTTCTTTTCTTTACTATCTGCAGTATATCTGTCTGTCTTTTAGGGTACTCTAGAGGATCAAATCATCCAGTGTAATCCTGCTCTGGAGGCTTTTGGAAATGCCAAGACCATCAGAAATGACAACTCATCTCGCTTTGTGAGTTTTATCTGCCTCCAGTTTCAAAATATTACGGCTCAACGCACTGCATCTTAAGAAAACACATGCAAATAGAAAAAGTGACGTGACGTGTGACCAAGTATGGAAGAGAGCGCTGGTTATTCACTCCCCCCACCTACAATCCCTGCCAGACCTGAGACTCGAACCCGTGACCTTTGGGTTACAAGCCCGACTCACTAACCATTAGGCCACCACTGCCCCAGCCACCAAAGCACTAGCATCTGGTAACATCTTCATCAGTTTGACAACACATGTGCTGCAAATATTCAAAATACAGAAACGTGCTGCAAATACTCACAACACAACCAAATACAGAAAAGCGTTGCAAGTAGCACAGACCTCAGTGGAAATGTTTTAAGGGGTGTGAAACATTATGTAAGCTGGCTAACTTACCTTTACAACTTCCCTTTATGAAAATTAACCATGGTTTTATTATAGTAAAAGTATAGTAACCATGTTTTTTGGCCTATTGGTTACCATTTGCATAACCAAAGGTTTTACAATACCATGGTTAAACTATGGTTAGTGTAGCAAAACCATGGTTAACCTGTGGTTACCATGGTTTAACTATAGTAACCATGGTTTTTTGGTTTTATTTGTT
>NW_015557077.1:621370-623471 GCF_001515605.1 Sinocyclocheilus anshuiensis
GGTTATTCACTCCCCCCACCTACAATCCCTGCCAGACCTGAGACTCGAACCCGTGACCTTTGGGTTACAAGCCCGACTCACTAACCATTAGGCCACCACTGCCCCAGCCACCAAAGCACTAGCATCTGGTAACATCTTCATCAGTTTGACAACACATGTGCTGCAAATATTCAAAATACAGAAACGTGCTGCAAATACTCACAACACAACCAAATACAGAAAAGCGTTGCAAGTAGCACAGACCTCAGTGGAAATGTTTTAAGGGGTGTGAAACATTATGTAAGCTGGCTAACTTACCTTTACAACTTCCCTTTATGAAAATTAACCATGGTTTTATTATAGTAAAAGTATAGTAACCATGTTTTTTGGCGTATTGATTACAATTTGTATAAGCACAGTGAAGCTATGGTTAGTGTAGCAAAACCAGGGTTAATTTGTGGTTACCATGGTTTAACCATGGTTAATTTTCATAAGGGAAGTTTACATTTCAAAGTTACAGTAATCGTGTATTTTGTCAGCTTATTTAGGCTAATCATATCCAAAAAAGCTAAGGAATCATATGATCAGGATGTTAAAATAAACAAAAATCTCACCTTTCAGAGTAGACATTGATAAGCATGTCCTAGCCAGGTTTGTCACTTGTTTCGGTTCCCTTAAACATTTCCGATGTTGTCTGGGCATATTTACGGCGCATTTCTGTATTTGGTCGCGTTGGGAGTTTGCAGCACGTGTTGTCAAACTGATGAAGATGTTTTCTTTATTTGCTGGTGTTTTTTCTATTTGCATGTGCTTTTTCATTTGCAGCTCGTTGAGCTCTCTCGACCACCGTAAAATATGTTGATTTGATTGAAATAAAATGACATTGAGCTGTTGTTCTTAAACAGGGCAAGTTCATTCGCATTCACTTTGCTGCCAGTGGAAAGCTTGCTTCTGCTGATATTGAGACTTGTAAGAAAAACATTTTCCTTTGTAAATCCTTTGTAACTTTTTCATTTTAAAGATGATGGTAAGATGCCGATGGTAAGAGCTTAACTTCTACATTTCTACAAACAGATCTTTTAGAGAAATCCCGTGTGACTTTCCAGCTCAAGGCTGAGAGTGACTACCACATCTTCTACCAGATCCTGTCTCAGAAGAAACCAGAACTTCTGGGTAAGCGAAATCACAACTTTGGTAACAAAACTGCAAGTGATGAGATGCAAAGTTGTAAAATATCATTTTATCCTCTCAGAGATGCTGCTGATCACAGCAAACCCGTACGATTATGCCTTCATTTCTCAAGGAGAGACACAAGTGGCCTCTATTGATGATGCTGACGAGTTGATGGCTACAGATGTGCGTTATCCAAAACATCTAGAAATCTCTTGATACTGACTTCTCAAGCTTTGGAACTGAAGTCTGCATAACATGCAGTGAAATGCAGTTCATTATTAGAGACACTGTATGTTTGCTGCAGGAAGCGTTTGATGTGTTGGGCTTCACCCAAGAGGAGAAGAACGGCATCTACAAGCTGATTGGTGCCATCATGCACTACGGCAACATGAAGTTCAAGGTCAGTATTAGGAGAAAATGCTGACATGATATATATAATATACAATTATACTTGTTCTAAATCAGACAGAGATGGGCATGTGTGAATTACCATCTCTCCACTAAGAGTGAAGCTGTGATATGCTAAACAAAAATAGTGACATTACCACCTCATTATTGAAATATAGTGTAGCTTTTCAGTACCAAAGTTATTTTATTGATATTTCATAGGCAAGCATTGACAATGGGTTTCTATACTCTTGAATGTGTGTGTGCCTGTGGACAAATGGAAGATTCATTGCCATCAACCATTAAATTCTAATTCTTTTTTTGGCGCAACAGATGCTGATAAATCAGCTTATCTGATGGGCCTGAACTCTGCTGATCTCATCAAGGCTCTGTGCCACCCAAGAGTCAAAGTAGGAAATGAGTGGGTCACCAAGGGACAGAATGTCCAGCAGGTGGAGACTACTTCATGGTTAAAGGGATAGTTCACCCAAAAATGAAAATGTGATGTTTATCTGCTTACCCCCAGGGCATCCAAGATGTAGGTGACTTTGTTTCTTCAGTA
>NW_015557077.1:623481-635536 GCF_001515605.1 Sinocyclocheilus anshuiensis
ACAAAACCAAATTAAACCCTGCGGCTCGTGATGATACATTGATGTGAAAAGACACAAAACGATCCGTCTGTGCAAGAAACTGAACAGTATTTATATAATTTTTTACCTCTGATCCACCGCAATGTCCAAATGTCCTGAGCGCGTTCACAACATCCGGCGCGTGACGTCAAATAAATACGTTCGGGCAAAAAATTCCACATTGTCTGATGATATATCAAAATCGTCTTCCATTGTGATGACCTGTACTTCTAAATATCTTTAGATCATCGCAGTGCCAGTGAACACGTCCGCAATCTCTCTGCACTATGTAAATAATGAGTGACATATATGCGCGACACACATGCGTCTACTATCATAGATATGTATAGATGCCCTATTCGACCACTCCAGATACGTTGACGCGTCCGCCATTTTGGAACGTATTGCAGCCCATAGAAACAGTCACTAATGAGGCATCTACTTATATATATATATCTATGTCTACTATGCCAGCAGATAAACATCAAGTTTTCATTTTTGGGTGAACTATCCCTTTAACATCCCTTCATCATTAACATAACCATAAATAAAAAATTATTTTAATGTATTATCTTGGATAGGTGTACTATGCTATTGGAGCTCTTTCCAAATCTGTGTACGAGAAGATGTTCCTCTGGATGGTTGTGAGAATCAACCAATCCCTGGACACCAAACAGCCTCGCCAGTACTTCATTGGTGTGCTGGACATTGCTGGATTTGAGATCTTTGATGTAAGTTTACATCAACTGATTATTGTTATTCAATAACTTAATTTCTTTGTTACTTTGCCATTGTGATTATAAAACATATCCCACCTGCAGTTCAACACCTTTGAGCAGCTGTGCATCAACTTCACTAATGAGAAGTTGCAGCAGTTCTTCAACCACCACATGTTTGTGCTGGAGCAAGAGGAATACAAGAAGGAGGGCATTGAGTGGGTGTTCATTGACTTTGGCATGGATTTGCAGGCTTGCATTGATCTCATTGAAAAGGTGAGTTTTGAAATTTGAGAGATCTCAGGTATTGGACCAATAAAGCTGTTCAGTTAATTTCATTATTTCATTCTGTTCATTTTAGCCCATGGGTATCATGTCCATCCTTGAAGAGGAGTGCATGTTCCCTAAAGCCAGTGATGCAACATTCAAAGCTAAGCTTTATGACAACCATTTGGGGAAATCGAACAACTTCCAGAAGCCCAGGATTGTCAAGGGTAAACCAGAGGCCCATTTCGCCCTGGTTCACTACGCTGGCACAGTTGACTACAACATCAATAACTGGCTGGTGAAGAACAAGGATCCTCTTAATGAGACGGTTGTTGGCCTGTATCAGAAGTCCACCATGAAACTGTTGTCTAACCTGTTTGCTAATTATGCTGGAGCTGAATCAGGTGTGTTTTTTTTTTTGTTGATGTCAAAGGGGGAAAAATCTGAGACAATTAAGGATTTGATTAAAGGTTAATTTTTAAGAAAAAACAAAGTTTGTTTCTTGCAACAGCCTTGGCGGAAGGTGGCGGCAAAATAAAGGAGAAGAAGAAAAAGGGCTCTTCTTTCCAGACAGTATCTGCCCTTCACAGGGTAACATATAGTGTTTTTCACACTGAAATGAATAACATACTGTGTAAATTTGGCTTCTTAATATTTTTTTAAACAGCATGAAAGCCTAATATATATAGGGGATGAGTGATGGATAATATATATCCACAGGAGAACCTGAACAAGCTGATGACCAACTTGAGGTCAACTCACCCTCACTTTGTGCGCTGCATCATCCCCAATGAGACTAAGACTCCTGGGGCGATGGAGAATCCTCTGGTCATGCACCAGCTGCGCTGTAACGGTGTGCTGGAGGGCATCAGAATCTGCAGAAAGGGTGTAAGTTTACATCAACTGATTATTGTTATTCAATAACTTAATTTCTTTGTTACTTTGCCATTGTGATTATAAAACATATCCCACCTGCAGTTCAACACCTTTGAGCAGCTGTGCATCAACTTCACTAATGAGAAGTTGCAGCAGTTCTTCAACCACCACATGTTTGTGCTGGAGCAAGAGGAATACAAGAAGGAGGGCATTGAGTGGGTGTTCATTGACTTTGGCATGGATTTGCAGGCTTGCATTGATCTCATTGAAAAGGTGAGTTTTGAAATTTGAGAGATCTCAGGTATTGGACCAATAAAGCTGTTCAGTTAATTTCATTATTTCATTCTGTTCATTTTAGCCCATGGGTATCATGTCCATCCTTGAAGAGGAGTGCATGTTCCCTAAAGCCAGTGATGCAACATTCAAAGCTAAGCTTTATGACAACCATTTGGGGAAATCGAACAACTTCCAGAAGCCCAGGATTGTCAAGGGTAAACCAGAGGCCCATTTCTCCCTGGTTCACTATGCTGGCACTGTGGACTACAACATTAATAACTGGCTGGTGAAGAACAAGGATCCTCTCAATGAGACGGTTGTTGGCCTCTATCAGAAGTCCACTATGAAACTGCTGTCTAACCTGTTTGCTGGATATGCTGGTGCTGACTCAGGTGTGTTGCAGAAAAACTAGAAAAGAATCCTAGAAACAAACAAGTGAATATTTTGTGAGATTTTTCATACATATTTTTGTAACAGCCGCGGAGGGAGGAGGTGGTGGCAAAGGAAAGGAGAAGAAGAAAAAGGGCTCTTCTTTCCAGACAGTATCTGCCCTTCACAGGGTAACATATAGTGTTTTTCACACTGAAATGAATAACATACTGTGTAAATTTGGCTTCTTAATATTTTTTTAAACAGCATGAAAGCCTAATATATATAGGGGATGAGTGATGGATAATATATATCCACAGGAGAACCTGAACAAGCTGATGACCAACTTGAGGTCAACTCACCCTCACTTTGTGCGTTGCCTGATTCCAAATGAGACTAAGACTCCTGGGGCGATGGAGAATCCTCTGGTCATGCACCAGCTGCGCTGTAACGGTGTGCTGGAGGGCATCAGAATCTGTAGAAAGGGCTTCCCCAACAGGATCCTGTATGGAGATTTCAAGCAGAAGTATATTTAATTTTGATTGCAGATTCTGTTAAATGTCCAAGTTTTCATGTTTTTCTTTAGTCATCATATTAAAATGCTAACTTGTGGGGAAAAATATGTATATTCAAAATAATTGAATAAAAAAAAAAAACCATCAACAGCATTAATTTACTTAAATTAATACTGTGACTGTGACAGATACCGCATCCTAAACCCTGCTGCTATCCCTGAGGGACAGTTTATTGACAGCAGGAAAGGAGCAGAAAAACTACTGGGATCTCTGGACATTGATCACAACCAGTACAAGTTTGGCCATACTAAGGTATGAACGAACATGTTTAAAAATGGGCTGGAAAAACGGATTTTCACACTATTTGTCACTATCTCTTTTCTCATTTTATTAAATCTCTAAAACTACAATTTTCATATTTCTTTGAAGGTGTTCTTCAAGGCTGGTCTGCTGGGTACACTTGAAGAGATGAGAGATGACCGTCTTGCTCTCATCATTACTGGGATTCAAGCAAGAGCTCGCGGTATTCTCTCAAGAATTGAGTTCCAGAAGATTGTTGAGCGCAGGTTAGAAATCAGACTCTCAATAAATTTGAGATGAACAATATTAATTGGTTTTAGAATATGAATGTGTACCATTACGTTGCAGAGATTCATTACTTGTTATCCAGTGGAATGTACGTGCCTTCATGGGTGTCAAGAATTGGCTCTGGATGAAGCTCTACTTCAAGATCAAACCACTGCTTAGATCTGCTGAAGCGGAGAAAGAAATGGCCAACATGAAGGAAGAATTCCTGAAGTTGAAGGAGGCTTACGCCAAATCTGAAGCCCGCAGAAAGGAGCTTGAAGAAAAGATGGTTTCTCTTCTCCAAGAGAAGAACGACCTACAACTTCAAGTTCAAGCTGTGAGTTTGTGATTTTATGAATTCATGAATGAAATGCAACTCTAAGTTTTATTTAATCATACAAAGACATTATCTGTAAACAGGAGCAAGATAATCTTTGTGATGCTGAGGAGAGATGTGAGGGCCTGATCAAGAACAAGATCCAGCTTGAGGCTAAAGTCAAAGAAATGACCGAGAGACTGGAGGATGAAGAGGAAATGAATGCTGAGCTGACTGCCAAGAAATGAAAGCTGGAGGATGAATGTTCTGAGCTCAAGAAGGACATTGATGATCTTGAGCTCACTCTGGCCAAAGTGGAGAAAGAGAAACATGCCACTGAGAACAAGGTCAGTTTTCAACTCTAAACATGTTAGAGAAGCAAGAATGGTGCGTTAAGAGTTCCTTGATACAATGGCATAATTCAACAGGTTAAAAACCTGACAGAAGAGATGGCAGCTTTGGATGAGATCATCGCTAAGCTGACCAAGGAGAAGAAAGCTCTGCAGGAGGCCCATCAGCAAACACTGGATGACCTCCAGAGTGAGGAAGACAAAGTCAACACACTCACTAAAGCCAAAGCCAAGCTGGAGCAACAAGTGGATGATGTGAGTAGTTTGTTGACATTTCTGATGTAAATGAACCATGAAATATTTGCTAAATAAAATACTTTGATATTGCCCTTCCAGCTTGAGGGTTCCCTGGAACAGGAAAAGAAACTTCGTATGGATCTGGAGAGGGCAAAGAGGAAGCTTGAGGGAGACTTAAAGTTGACCCAAGAGAGTTTGATGGACCTGGAAAATGACAAACAACAACTGGAAGAGAGGCTTAAAAAGTGTGTTTTACTTTATCAGTACTATTGTTGTTACTTGTATGTTTTTGTATAGTGATTGCTTCTTAATAAAATTCTATATTATTGTAAAAGATTGATTTGATATTGTTAATGTTGCCATGAATATAGCCATTGTTGCTGATATGGCGTGAAAACATAAAACATTCTGAAACACAGGAAAGATTTTGAGATCAGCCAGCTCAGTAGCAAGATTGAAGACGAGCAGGCAATGGCAGCCCAACTCCAGAAGAAACTGAAAGAGCTGCAGGTAAAATTGATGAATTCTTAATAAGTTGGATAGTTGGACATTTAGGAATGCTAACACTGGCTTTCCTCACATTACCAGGCTCGTATTGAAGAGCTTGAAGAAGAGCTGGAGGCTGAGAGAGCTGCTCGTGCCAAAGTTGAGAAACAGAGAGCTGATCTGTCCAGAGAACTGGAGGAGATCAGTGAGAGATTGGAGGAGGCCGGTGGAGCCACTGCAGCCCAGATTGAGATGAACAAGAAACGTGAAGCTGAGTTCCAGAAGCTGCGCAGAGACCTTGAAGAGTCCACTCTGCAACATGAGGCCACCGCTGCTACACTGAGGAAGAAACATGCCGACAGTGTAGCTGATCTGGGAGAGCAGATTGACAACCTTCAGAGAGTGAAGCAGAAGCTGGAGAAAGAGAAGAGTGAACTCAGACTGGAACTGGACGATGTGGTCTCCAACATGGAGCAGATTGCCAAGGCCAAGGTGATAAATTCTTGTCTCCATGTTAACTTCAGGTGTTCCTTAACTTTAATGTTGCCATGAATATAGCCATTGTTGCTGATATGGCGTGAAAACATAAAACATTCTGAAACACAGGAAAGATTTTGAGATCAGCCAGCTCAGTAGCAAGATTGAAGACGAGCAGGCAATGGCAGCCCAACTCCAGAAGAAACTGAAAGAGCTGCAAGTAAAATTGATGAATTCTTAATAAGTTGGATAGTTGGACATTTAGGAATGCTAACACTGGCTTTCCTCACATTACCAGGCTCGTATTGAAGAGCTTGAAGAAGAGCTGGAGGCTGAGAGAGCTGCTCGTGCCAAAGTTGAGAAACAGAGAGCTGATCTGTCCAGAGAACTGGAGGAGATCAGTGAGAGATTGGAGGAGGCTGGTGGAGCCACTGCTGCCCAGAGGGAAGAAACATGCCGACAGTGTAGCTGATCTGGGAGAGCAGATTGACAACCTTCAGAGAGTGAAGCAGAAGCTGGAGAAAGAGAAGAGTGAACTCAGACTGGAACTGGACGATGTGGTCTCCAACATGGAGCAGATTGCCAAGGCCAAGGTGATAAATTCTTGTCTCCATGTTAACTTCAGGTGTTCCTTAACTTTTTGCAGTAAGCTTTTTATTCATCCACTTTGTCACTTCCGTTTAATTCATTACATTCGATCTATGCAGGCAAACCTGGAGAAAATGTGCAGGACCCTTGAAGACCAGATGTCAGAATACAGAACAAAATATGAAGAAGGACAACGCAGCATCAATGACTTTACCATGCAAAAAGCTAAGCTACAAACTGAGAATGGTGTGTACTCTAAGATATTATTTTATGTATTGTTAGATAAATGCCCAAAATCACACACGCTTTCTGTAATGTAATTGTTATACTTAAATCTAGGGGAGCTTTCTAGACAGCTTGAAGAAAAGGATTCCTTGGTCTCTCAGCTAACAAGAGCCAAGCAGTCCTACACCCAGCAGATTGAGGACCTCAAGAGACAACTAGAGGAGGAAATTAAGGTATATTTGATTTTATTTTAAAATATTTATTACTAACTGTCCATTGCATTTTTATATATAGTTGACAGGATATTTTCAATCCTCATAGGCTAAGAATGCCCTGGCCCATGCAGTTCAGTCTGCTCGTCATGATGCTGATCTGCTGAGGGAGCAGTATGAGGAGGAGCAAGAAGCCAAAGCTGAGCTGCAGCGGAGTCTGTCCAAGGCAAACTCTGAGGTGGCTCAATGGAGAACCAAGTATGAAACTGATGCCATCCAGAGGACTGAGGAGCTGGAGGATGCTAAGTATGAAACAGGAAACACCTACAAACCTACAAAAATTATGTAAACATAAAAACTCACTGTAAAGTAATGATTCTCTGTAATAATTTTAGGAAGAAGCTGGCTCAGCGTCTGCAAGATGCAGAAGAAGCTGTGGAAGCTGTCAATGCTAAATGCTCCTCACTGGAGAAGACCAAACACAGGCTGCAGAATGAGATTGAAGATCTCATGGTGGATGTGGAGAGATCCAATGCTGCTGCCGCTGCTCTGGACAAGAAGCAAAGAAACTTTGACAAGGTGAATAAAACACACTTACTCTATAATCTTTCAGTATTCATCAAGCTCCAATGATAGCTAATCAAAGTCTCTGAATCTATCAAACAGGTCCTGGCTGAATGGAAGCAGAAACATCAGAAGCCCAGAAGCAACTCAAGGGTCTTCATGGACATCTCAAGGTATGCTTTACCAACAATGTGTAAAGAAAAAGTGAAATCTTAAAACATTCTGCAGCCTCTTCAAGTGAAAAATTTGTACTTCACAGGATGCCCAACTGCAATTAGACGACGCTCTGCGCAGTAATGATGATCTCAAAGAGAACATCGCCATCGTGGAGAGACGCAACAATCTACTGCAGGCTGAACTGGATGAGCTGAGATCCTTGGTGGAACAGACTGAGAGAGGAAGGAAACTGGCTGAGCAGGAACTGCTGGACTAGGGTAAGCTGCCGATGTTTTTGGAAACCTATTTTTTCCCCCGTAATTAAAATACTTATTTTATTTGATTAGCTAACCATCTTGCACATCTCTTAGGTCAGAGAGCTGGAAAATGAGGTGGAGCTGGAACAGAGAAAGGCGAGCGAGTCTGTGAAAGGAGTCCGTAAATATGAGAGACGCATCAAGGAGCTCACCTACCAGGTAACATTCTCTCACATACAAATAAATGTCTTTGTATTCATACCATAAATATAATTTTCACACAGTGAAGTCACTGTGTACTCTTTTTGCAGACTGAGGAGGACCGTAAGAATCTGGCACGTCTTCAGGATCTGGTGGACAAACTTCAGCTGAAGGTCAAGTCCTACAAGAGAGCTGCTGAGGAGGCGGTATGCTTATGATAATTATTTGTATTCATCAATCTTTTTTCAAATCTTAAAATTTGGAACACCTTAATGTAAATTGGTTCATAAAAAATGTTGGTTCATCTGATTTTGAGACTTGAAAACATACCAAAACCCTTATCAACCACAATATATTGTTGTTTAGGAGGAACAGGCGAATGCTAACCTGGGCAAGTTTCGTAAGCTGCAGCATGAGCTGGATGAGGCAGAGGAGAGGGCTGATATTGCTGAATCTCAGGTCAACAAGATGAGAGCCAAGAGCCGTGACACTGGATCTAAGGTAACACAATATACAGTCATCCCCAGCAAGCTCAATTAAAATTTGGATTACTTTTATTCTGAAATGATAATCAATCAGAAAAACAGTCTGCCTGATCAAATAGTTGAAATCAATTTGAAGGATTTTATTACTCTAAGCCAACATTATTTAATGCATACCCATGTATAAGTTTTTTTTTGCAAAGATAAATCTTAACACTTGCTTCGCCAAAATTAAAGAGATTCTGTTGCCGAAACAGAATTAGTTTTTTTTTTAGAGCTGATGCTTAACTAAACAGTCTAATGAACAATAAAAGCAACAAAATACCTTTAACCAAATATCCTCATTCATGTCTCTTCCTCTCACAGAAAGGGCACGACGAAGAGTGAAGCTCTCACATGGATCTTTCTGAAAGGCTTGTTCAGTGTGGCTCAGTGTGATTTCATTATCTGTAGTTCTATAGAATAAAATGAATGTGCAAGTCCCTGCTTCTCTGCTATTGTTTTTTTTTTTAAACATGATGCCGTTGCATTTACCTTCAATACATTAGGTGAAATCATACCACTTTAGAGGAACCATATATTCAAATCATATTAAGACTTATCTTTTGGGAAAAAAATCCTTGAAAATAAAGCACATAGAATAAGAATTAAAGCATATTAAAAAAGCTTATGCAAAACTAGAAGCTTTACATTATTATAAAACAGAAAACATGCCTTAAATGAATCCTCAGAATTTTTGTGCTTTTTAATTGCACTTTTTAAATGATTAAATCTGATTATATAAAGTATGTCACAAGAGGATGTATTGTTAATTTATGGTTCTGTTCTAATCACATTCATTGATTGAATGATTGAATTGAAAGCACTGAATAAAAGATAAACTAAAAAAAATAAAAGGAAAATTTTACCTTTCAATTGGAAGAGCACAACGTTCCTCATTTGGAATGTCTCGGGTTAGATTCCTTGCTCACAGTATGTGTGTGTGTGCGGTAACATTGTAATGCGTTTAAGAAGCTCTAAAGGACAGTAATGGCTCTAGTTTAAAGCAGTTTTCACTTACTGATGAAAATGCATGAAGCTATAACAAGACGTGTGAACATGAATACAATTGCTTTAGTTGATTTGCAGCTGATTTCTTACCTTAATCAGAAGAGCTCTGAGGTTCCTTGTGGCCTTGCATCTGAAAAAGAAAAACCCCATGGCTCACTTTTAATTACCAAAATAATCCTTACTTATCTAGATAATTTAGGGCAAAAGAATTGTGTGTGTGCGTGTGTGTGTGTGTGTGTGCGTGCACTGGGAATTGTATAAGTAATTGAAGGTGATGAGCAGGTCAATGATAGGCAGATGATTAAAGGTGCAGTCAACCCTGAACAGCTGAGAATGGAGAAGTGAAAGGAAGGAAACCAACTATTCTGCCCCTTAAAATGATGCCATATTGGATGTATGTTATTTTAAGGCTTCAACGGGTGAATTGCTTATTGAAAGTTTTTACTGTGATGGTGGAAACATGGTGAAGCTGGTTATCTTTACATAATTAATAAGGCCATATCTTCAAATTTGCCCATTTCGAGGACAAATGGCTTGTGAATATGCGAACAATTGGAGTGTATTTTATTGCCATAATTTGAACTTTATTTTATTACCAAAAAATAGAAAGGAAAAATAAACCCTCATATTGTAAAGCTCTTCAATCTGTATAAAATAAATCTAATAATAAAATCCACCTTGTGACCAGCAGCACATTGTTCTCCCTCTGTTGGACATGTAACTTCAGTAAAGTCAATGCAGCCAACAAGTGTGCCAACATCTATAACTAGATGCTCTTATTTATGTGCATGGAGTCCTTTACAAAGACAGCACCTGCTTCACCCCAGATCTCAACACGTGGGCCGAGCGGTCCTCAATCGGCCAGAAGCACTCAGAAAGAATTTCACACTGTTATCTTTATACTCAAGGGCAAACGGAAAGAAAAATAAGTCTCGGAAGCCGAGGTAAAGGTATATCTTTGTTTGATTGGCGCAAACAGGTTTGGTTAATTGTCCAAAGGTAAAATCCAGTTCATGAACATAAACCAATTGACTTTATATACTTTCTTAATGATTTCTCCTGGGCATCTGTGATTTGAATTCCGAAAAATTTTGAAGTAACCTCCAAAAAATGTTTTTTTTTTCAGCCTCTGCATTTCCAAAGCGTATTAATTACACTCAAGTGTGACCATTTGTAAATCCTTAAAGAATCTCACAGGGAGATCTTAGGAAGTGCCTTCAGTGGGTTTCATAATTAACACCCTTCAGACTATTAGACACTATGGCAGCAGGTGTGAGGTGGCGAGTTATTAACACTCATCTCACATTTCTTGTTTCTCCTTGTTAGTCTGAGTGCCTTGACCCCGACTTAGCTTGTTGGTCTTAAGGTTACAATAGTGCTCGCCTGTCAGTCTGCAATTTGATCCTGCTTATCTGTATCAAGTTTTCAGTTGTATAAGATAACATTACAGGTCCCAAACTTGAATACATATTTGTACCTGAAATGAAATTAATTGAGGAGTGTATATAAAAAAGCAGTGAATGCCTTTAGTTATGGACAGAATCTCTACAGAAAGGTCACTTGCTGTCTGTCAATGGATGTAGTCGGATAGATCATGCAAGCTGTGCCTCTCAATCAAGGAGAGGCACTCAACAGGAATGTCACAGGGATATCTGTATGCTCAAGTGTACAGGGAAGAAGACAAATGCTCCATCACTGGTTCAGCACAAACTGAAATATTCACACCAGCTAGACACCGACCTTGACCAGGCCCATGCAATAACTGTTAAACAGGTGAGGCCTCTAGTGGAAACCAGAGGAATAGTCGGTGCATATAGAATTAATCTAATCTCTCTAAAGAAGACAAAAAATGAAAGAAAAAACATGACATTTGGAGACTTTTGGATTTCCCTATAAATATTTTAGATACATTTTATACTAAATTGTTCCTGGCCATTTGCTTATATTTTGTAATTTGATAAAGGTATCGAAACATAACACAGAATACACTTTCACTGTATGTTATGTACATAAACTATTTATTGGGTTTTACCAATTAGGTATTAAGGTAAACCGTTTTACAGAATCATTTGCAAAAAGTTATGCTTAAACTCTAAAGTTGTAGTGTTCACTGCTTAAAACCGGACATTCTAAATTTGTTTCAGTAGATTTACTCCACTAATTTTCTTAATCTTAATACATTCTTTAATGTATTTCTGTTTAACAGGTACACAGAGGGTGAGTAAAATCATTTCTGGTTTATATGATGATACAATTATGTTTCTAGCATCCACCTTTTGAATTATTAACCCTGAGCCTGACATGAATGACATACAATAGCACATTAAACCACCCCCCACTTTTCCCCAGCATACCCAACCCATCCTTCCTAACCAAACTGAGCGAGCAGGTCGCCTTGTGTGATGCCAACAACCATATTTAGAGGAACAATTGCATTATAAAAGGAGACATGACACGTTATCAATTGTGTCATCGTTATCTTTCTTTTTGTGCGGTAAGTTGAGGGGAGTGATTCCTCCAAGAAATTAACTTTAAAGTTGTAGTCAATGGTCATAGTATTACTGACTTTACAACAGAAAGGAGGAATTGCATGTTCTGGTACTATTGTCTCTTATTTGTAGTCATTTGGGTTTGAGTATTCGGTGGTCAGTATAGAAATGAGACAATGCTGACATTTTCTTTCTTTTGTGTGGAACTAGAGCTTTGAACCATCTGTCTCTGAAGAAGAGAACAGTGGAAGTAAGTAGTTTTTAGTCCTACTTAAGATGTTTATTTACTTGATAAATTAATGTTGTAAGTTTTATATACATATATATATATATATATATATATATATAACTTACAACATTA